>NC_139534.1:72133469-72418469 GCF_965153285.1 Podarcis tiliguerta
AAATGGTACATTGATCCAGGATGGATGCTTAGTTCTCGGCCTGCTAAACCATGGCCAGGAAGGAGCAAAGAGACTTCATCTTCCTTGCTCTCTTTCCCTGCATGGACATCTTGGTTTAATATTCAACTGTAGTCATTGCATCCAAAATGAAAAACTCTGATCTCTTTTCTTCAGCACATCCATTCTGGTTTAATTAAACCATTGGTCTTCAACAGGTGGCTTGGGACTCCCTAAAGGACTCTGGGACTGGTAATGGTAATATTCCTTCTTTTTATCTGCTGTGTACCTGTTGATCAACTTGGAGTACAAATGAACACTCCAAGACTAATTGCCTATTTTAAAGGTGTTCATTTTGTTATATATTATAGGATTGATACAGTTTTCCTAAACCAGGAAAAACAGCTTCAGGAAATGTTGTGTGAAGCAGCTTTGTTCTGTAGGATCCTGCACAATCTATCAGTAGCTTCATTTAATAAATGAATGCTTAACTTAGGGTGGATTAAGGTCTTTGAAATAAGACTCTCTTAGTTGCCAGAGTAATTAAAGGCTGAACATATACTATATATTTTGTTGCCAGAAATATTTAGGGGCTATGTGTACTAAACTGATTCCAAAAGGCCAAAATTAACATTTAGTTTTATTTCTTTTGAATACTTCATTAATTGCAAGGTACAAATGGAAGAAATTAATCTCATCTAAAAGTTCTCGGTGTCAATCCAGCAAAGACTGAACCATGTGCTGTAGCCTTATTAGACACAGTTTTCTGTGCTTGATTGTCCTAACTATGTGTGCATGAATCCTCCCCCACACCAAATGCTGTTGCTGAAAGAAAACAATCCACATCCAGCAATCTGTATCATATGGCTAGTTGTTTTCTTAAACCAGGGGTGGGAACCTCTGGCCCATGTGCCAATCTTGGCCTGCAAGGTGTTTGGGGCAAGCTATGCCCATCCACCCTATACCTGATTTCAGGCAGGTAAGGGTGGGGCTTGATTGAAACAGCATCCAGGTGGTTGTCAGGAGCCTTTGAAGTGCTGCACAAAGTCATGATAAGCAGGTCTATCCTTCCTTCACATCAGCCGATACGTTGGGAAAGCAATCTTGCTTAGCACTGAGCTTGGCTATAGGAATGAGCTCTGTAGACCTGAGTCTAGTTCTAAGCAAGATCACCCCCATTGGCTGATGGGAAGGGAGAATGATCCTGCTGAATTTGGGCACACCAGAGAGCTCCCTAAAATTAATCTAGAATACTGCCACTTAAATCAGTGGGCTATATTCAGAGGAGGGGAGGCAATTTTTGCTGATCACTTCTTTCCTCTGTAGTCCCAACTGAGTGTTCTGGAGTGTTGAAGAACTGTCTGAAACAGCACAAAAAGAGTGAAGGAAGCTTCATACTGAATGAGGAATCGGCAAAAATCGACTCCTGTTCCCCTTCCATGAGTGGGAGCTTCTGCTAGAGATGTTTGCAGAAGGGCCACTCTGGATCCAAGCTACAGCGACAAACCAGACCATAAAAAGTTTGAGCATTAATTAATATTTCTGGATCCCAATAAAATAAAATGCAAATTGAATCTTCTCTCTTTCCATACAAGGTGCATATGATGACGATCTTCCCAACAAAATTCTAAATCAATTCTATCACATCACCACAGCTATTTATTATGCCACAAATGGTATATATTTGCTGCCAACCTGAGAATATATATTTCTTGCCTTCTTGTGTTGGCACTTCATTTCTTAAAAAAAAAAAAAGATATATGAAGCACCTTTTAGATTTAACTAGTGTAGATGTAATATTCATGCCAAATTGGTAAAATAAGATATCCACTCTCTTCCAAAATGCCTAATGCTATTTTTATTTGCTATTAAAGTTGAGTTCATGCAGCAAATATTCATGTTATGTAAAGCTGCATTGACACTATATATATATATATATATATATATATCCAGATTACCTAATAGTGGTGAAATGGTTCCATCTCCACTGGCTTTGCAGACAGAGCTTTAAGTTATTATCAAAGATGCTGAATGGATGTCACAAAAGATGTCCTTGTCCTATACACAGTCATCTGTGTCTCCCTTATTTCATTAGCCAATTTGTTACTAAGCAACTCACTTGCAACAGGAGGTATTTGAGAAGTATAGTGAATACCATCATTACTACTTAGTTTCATTCTAAGACTTTCACTCCCAGACCATTATGTATCCATATGGACAACCATAGGAGAGTGCTTCTGGATCCAGCTCTATACCTGGAGGCTCAGGCAGTCTCAGTGGTCAGAAGTGCCTTTTACTAATGGTGACTGGCTTGACAGCTACAGCCATTCTTGGACTGATAAAGCCTTGCCACAGTCGTTCATGCATTGGTTACTTCCAATACTGGATTTCTGGGGCTTCCGTCCTGCTTGATCTAGAAGCTGCAGTTAGTGCAGAATGCTGCAGCATGATTGCAGACAGGAGTGAGGCTTTGTCAGCATATAACACCCCTGCTCAGAGGTGTTACGATTTACCATATTGGCCCGAATAAAAGCCACACTTTTTTTTTTACAAATTCCGACTGCGACCTTACAAAAATTGGCTTTTACGATATCGCTGCTGAAACAGACATACGGTAAAATGGAACAAAGAAATGTTTTATTGCTGATTTGCGAGCTTGAATGCCTGCGGAACTGCAGCAATTGAAAAGCGATTTGCGGTTTTAGCGGTTGTACGGTAACTTTTGTGGGCTTGCAAGATCGAAGGCTTAAATTGGCTCTGAGTTACAATTTTCAACCTGTAACCCAATTTTAAGGGAGTGGCTTATATTCAGGTATTGTCTTTTTTCTCTCTCTCCCCCCCCCCCGAATGTTAAAGGTGTGGCTGATTTGCAGGTGCGGCTTATGTTCGGGCCAATACGATAATATATAAAGCCCTTAACAACCTGGGACCAGGTTATGTACAAGATCACCTTACCCAACATGACCACTTTGGTGGGCCAACTTGACCACTTTGATGGGCAGAAATGGCACTACTATAGGTGTCACATAATGCCCATTCCACTTTTGTAAGAACTCAATCACTTAGTTTAGCAGTGTCTACACTTTGGAACTCTGCCCCCCCCCCCATTGATATCAAGCAGGTGCCTTCACTGTATGCTTTTTGGCACCTGCTAAAAACACTTTTGTTTAGATAAGCCTACCCAGATGCTTAGAAAGTTGGGGTAATTTTTATCTGTTTTTGTATTTTAACTTTGGTATGCTTTAAAGTATGGTTGTAATTTTTTCTTGATTTTCTTGTTTTATCTTTTTGTAAAGTGTTTTGACACTAATTCTGGGCCAGAGGAGCTAGGACAGCAGTCGCCAACCTCAGAAGACACCAAGGGGGCTGTGAAAGGTACAGTGCACAGAATGATTCCTGTCACCCCCCAGAGAGGAAAGAGAAGGAGGAGATGGACTTGGAGAAGTCTTTTTCCATTCTTGATCTAACCCCTTCAGATCCAAGGCTTCTGACCGTGGATGAGTATGCTGATAACTCATTTGCTACCTTCCATGGTGATGATACTGAAGAAAGGGAATTGCAGCCTGGAGATGAAAAGCGGAGAGGAAGGAGTAGAAAGTACTCAAACCATAAGTACTCCTGCCTTTGTAACTAATCCCAGAAATACAGTGGTACCTCTGGTTATGTACTTAATTCGTTCCGGAGGTCCGTTCTTAACCTGAAACTGTTCTTAAACTGAAGCACCACTTTAGCTAATGGGGCCTCCCGCTGCCGCCACGCGATTTCTGTTCTCATCCTGAAGCAAAGTTCTTAACCCGAGGTACTATTTCTGGGTTAGCGGAGTCTGTAACCTGAAGCGTATGTAACCCGAGGTACCACTGTATCAAAATAAGCTCCAAGAGACAAGAGGGGAAGACTTAAGAAGAGAAGTGCTTTTTTAAAAAAAGAAAGCAAAACTTCATTAGTTTTATTACTTCCAGCAAGTCGTGGTTTTGCAAACTTAATCTAAAATAAGCATCATTTTGATATAACATGGATTCACCTAACCCCTAAACTGGTCTGGATAATTAAAAAAGCCCACCTAATTTTATTACAGAATTGATATAATGAATAATAGCACAATCCTATGTATGCTTACTAGAAGTTCTACAGTGTTCAATACTACTCTCAGGTAACTGTGCATAGGATTGCCATGTACATCTTCTTCAAGTTGTGAAAAATATAAATATTTCCCCCACAAAACCATCTTAATGTTAATTCATCATCATCAGATTGTAAATTCATAGCACTGAATTTGCAAAGAATCAGAGTATAACAATTTAATTAAAAACATTGTCTTAATGGTTTAAGCCTTTTTAAATGTTTCCAATGCCCAATGAAGAGATTTTATATAGTACAAGAACCATACGTCTCATGACATGAAAACTGCACTTGAATACATAATATAGCTCCATAAATAGATTACACTTGAGATAGCCCAAAGAAAAAACCCCACACAAATTGTAGAAGAGGTTGTACATGTGTTAAATCACAAAGTCAAAGTGTAGAAATATTATTCTGACACCGTGAATGAATGTCACTTGCATACTTTTTCAAAATGATTTCTGAAGACATATTAAAGGCGATTTGTGTTCACATAATCATGGTTTGCACTATTCCTTAGTGCTTTTAATAGAAGATTGAAAGCATTATTTGGGTTTCTTCCTTCAATTGGAAGGCTTATTTTTCTTGTTTGACTTTCCTGTTTGGAAAAGCCTTACATAAAAAATTACAGAGAATTAGAGATTGCTAGTAGTTGTCCTCTCCATCTTCTCCATACCTCACACTGACAGAAATCTAAAATGATATGCTGAATTTTAGCTGAATCTAATTTTACAAAGTCAGTTAACAGTTAGGGACTTTAGGGTCTTTAGATTTCTATTGGAATGGGGTTGGAAAAAATGGAGAGAACAGCTAAATTTTGCTGTATATGGACTGAGATCCAAGGAGGTGTTCCCAAGGTCTTGGCCATGCCCAGTAATAATTACCGTATTTTTTGCTCTATAAGACTCACTTTTTCCCTCCTAAAAAGTAAGGGGAAATGTGTGTGCGTCTTATGGAGCGAATGCAGGCTGCGCAGCTATCCCAGAAGCCAGAACAGCAAGAGGGATTGCTGCTTTCACTGTGCAGCGATCCCTCTTGCTGTTCTGGCTTCTGAGATTCAGAATATTTTTTTTCTAGTTTTCCTCCTCCAAAAACTAGATGCGTCTTGTGGTCTGGTGCGTCTTATAGAGCGAAAAATACGGTATTACCTTTTTCTATACAGCAAACCTTTTTAAAAACTTCCCCTCAGTCTCCACCTTGGTTTGCTATGTGGCAGGTAAGTATGTTGTTGAAGAAAAACAGGGCAAAAGGGGCTGGTTTTATGGAACCAGTTGTGAGGGTGCTCCCACCATACCATGTAGCAAATCACTTTTGAAACTGATAAATTTTCAAGAGTGATTTAGTTAATGAAACTTCAGCACTACAAACGAATAAATGAGTGAATGAGTGAGTGAGTGAGTGAGTGAATGAATGAATGAAAACCCCTCTAGACGTGCTCAAGTCCTTGTAGTTCTTTGGATCTGATCCCAGCCAAAATGCATCAGAGTTTTCACAAGATTTATTTGTGAAAGTGGTTCTTGGTGTCTTCTAGTTTAGGATTAACAGAGAAGATTTTTTTATCATAATCCCAAACTCAATAGAGAAAGTTGAATTTAAACACTGAAATCAGTGCAGTCATGATTACATCTTTACTCAATTTAGAAGGGGAACACTGCTTCTGATCTCTGAACTGACAGAGCGTATAAAAAGGCACATACAGTTATTTAACCAAAAGCTTCAAAAAACATCATAAAAATAATATTTAAAACTGTATTTAGATAGATAAAGGAAGTTGGAGCAAAACTGACTATTCACTACTGTGGTTTTTAAGTTTAAACAGCTCTTAAGTTTAAACAAATGTACCCAATTAAAGCACAGGTAATTACGCAGCAACAAATCATCAAAGGTGGAATAACATCACTAAATGTAAGATTTTATTTTCATGCATGTACGTATATTGGTAGAACTAGCTGAGTGGGTTAGTTTGCCTATCAGTACATGAGACCTTAGTGGAAGTAGACAATCATCAGACTGGTTATGGAGCAGCCATCAAGAGTGGAAAAACAGAGTATTCGAACAAGATCAGAAAAAAAATATCTTTTTGCTCCATGTAATGCATGGAGTTCAATTTCACTAAGCGCGCAAAGTAGGAAACTTTAATGACTAAGAGATGGCATTACCAAGGTCAAATACTATTTCTAAATGAATAATCATTGTATGACCAACTGTAGTTACTATTTTTAATATACTTATGAATTAGAAACAGTATCCTAAATGCCACAAGAGGAATGAATATTAATAGGCCAATGACACATTTCCAACCGACTATTGCACAAGAAAAAAGTAAAGGGCTCCTGTGAAAAATATATTTACAACCAATACAAATGACTCTGTGAAACAAAACTGGGGAGGATTATTCAATATTAAAATAACTGAAGATGAATGGAAATAGGTATGTAGGTATGTAGAAACTAAATTCATTTCTGGTAGACATGACGTTAAGAGAGAACTATACTCAGTTCATCTATTGTAATACAATATAGATGGTACTACACACGGGATGCGGGTGGTGCTGTGGGTTAAACCACAGAGCCTAGGACTTGCCTATTAGAAGGGCCGCGACGGGCTGAGCTCCCGTTGCTTTGTCCCTGCTCCTGCCAACCTAGCAGTTTGAAAGCACGTCAAAGTGCAAGTAGATAAATAGGTACCGCTACGGGAAGGTAAACGGCATTTCCATGCGCTGCTCTGGTTTGCCAGAAGCGGCTTAGTCATGCTGGCCACATGACCCGGAAGCTGTATGCCAGCTCCCTCGGCCAATAAAGCGAGATGAGTGCCACAACCCCAGAGTCGGCCACGACTGGACCTAATGGTCAGGGATCCCTTTACCTTTACCTTTACCCACAGTTACAAGAAGCTAAACTGCATTGAGATTTGTCAGATTCATAGCAGAAGAAGATGCATATTTGTCAACATTTGGTTAGAATGCCTTTGGATAAAAATATATATATCAGTAAGACATCATAAATAGTATCAGCTGGGACATTTGTGATCCAAATGAATGCCCCAACGTTACTGGGAGCAATTAAGTGACAAGTCAGGAAGGAGCATGTAAGTATGTTGACTATAGCATGTATTCTATTAGCAAGAACATGGAAATCAGCTGTTTTGCAAATGATTGGTCAGCGGAGAAGAAAGATTCAGATTATATGAATAAAATTATGGCTTATAAGTATAGAATCATAGAATTGTAGAGTTGGAACGGAACCTAAGTGTCATCTAGTCCAACCTTCTGCAATGCATGGGAAGAAAGAAGTTATTCTGCAGAGTCTTCAGAAACACTGGCTTCTATCCACACAATTTTGGAATAGATACAAAGCAAAGATACAAAGATACAAAGCAAGAGAATTAGCACTTGTGGACATTTTAGCAATTTGTTGTAGAGTTTTTCTTAACAATTTAAATGCACCCTGTCCTGATTTTTA
The DNA here is from genome assembly GCF_965153285.1 of Podarcis tiliguerta. Lineage (NCBI taxonomy): Eukaryota > Metazoa > Chordata > Lepidosauria > Squamata > Lacertidae > Podarcis > Podarcis tiliguerta. The sequence goes on from NC_139534.1 coordinate 72,141,050, forward strand.
TTGGTTTGTTGCTTCCTGTTCGGCTAATTTGTTCGTTCATTAAGTAATTGAGTTAGAAATATGATATAAAACCAGGAAATGAGAATCTTTATAGACCGCTGTTAAATTAGAACTGTTAAATTAGAACTCATCTTTGTTTCTGGTGAAAGTACAGTGGTGCCCCGCAAGACAAATGCATCGCAAGACGGAAAACCCGCTAGACGAAAGGGTTTTCCGTTTTGGAGGTGCTTCGCAGGACAAATTTCTCTATGGGCTTGCTTTGCAAGACGAAAATGTCTTGCGATTCTTGCGATTTCCCCCCCGCTCCCCACCCCCTTTTTCTAAGGCACTAAGCTGCTAATAGCCTTTTAGCAGCTAATCCGCTAATCCCTTAAGCCTTTAATAGCTGCTAATAGCTGCTAAACCGCTAATAGCACTAATCTGCTAATCCGCTAATAGGGTTGCTTCGCAAGACGAAAAAACCGCTAGACGAAGAGACTCGCGGAACGGATTCTTTTCGTCTTGCGAGGCACCACTGTAGCTGGTTATGTTGTTGCTTTCTATGATTTTATGGGAAAGAATAATACAACTCTAATGGTTTGGGAACAGTGTTATATCCTAGGGCCAATTTAAGCATTTGAAATTGTACCCTTGGGGGGTACAGCTGGACGAAGGAAGTAGAATCTGATGGCGTATCCCTTTTAAAGCCAGCACTTCCTTTGCATGAGTGTAGCAGTCTAGAAAGGCATTACTGTTTCCAGAAATGCTCCAGCTACTCCTTTTGGAGAGATTTTCATACAGTGCTACCTTGGGTTACATACACTTCAGGTTAAATACGCTTCAGGTTACAGACTCCGCTAACCCAGAAATAGTGCTTTAGGTTAAGAACTTTGCTTCAGGATGAGAACAGAAATCGTGTGGCGGCAGCGGGAGGCCCCATTAGCTAAAGTGGTGCTTCAGGTTAAGAACAGTTTCAGGTTAAGAACGGACCTCCGGAACGAATTAAGTACTTAACCCGAGGTACCACTGTATGTCTGAACCATTCCTTAGGCATTATTCTCATTCTATTCAAAGATTGTAATTTTCATCTTATTTGTAAACAGGTTTCTATATTTAAAACTTACACTACTTAAAAATGATAGTGCACTTAAACGATCAGATAAATGTTATATATTTAGTGGAGTTGAGTGAATCAGGTATTCTAGTTAAAATACAAGTGCCCTTTATTTTATGACTGACTAAATCATTAATCAAGATAAGTATGAGGAGACCAGTTTACTGTGCTGTCAACTGCCCGGCAACCATTCATAAGAATTGTTTTTAGTAGCACTGCTGTTCCTGGAGACCATGGCTGCGTTAGCATATGCCCTTTCATACTCTGTTTTAGATGGAAAAATAAAGAATTCAAAAAAAAGAAAAACTCATCAATGGACAAATTTTCAAAAATACAACTGGCATCTTAAAACTTCCATTGAATCATTTAGCTGAACAGCAAGATTTTATGGAATGAAATTTAATCCTACTTTCAGGATTAGTGTACATGCAAATTAATATTTTATAAGAAGTTACACTTCTAAAATGAAATATTACTTTAACTATGAATAAATGCACACAATTAAAATTATCCCAGTTTCAGAAAGTGCTAAGAAAAAACTTAACAACCTTGTTCAAACCTACTATTATTCCAAACACCAATTCATAATACTGTTACATTTTCTCACCTACCAACCCACACAATCAATATAATTTCTCCACAATCTCTCTTTCTGTTTTGAACATCTTTCTTACCAACTACACACTCACATTTTTGCATAGACAGAGAATGTATAGTGCATTTGCTTTTTATTGCTTCACATGAAAGAATTACAACCATTCAAAGTTATTAACAATGAAAGAAGCACAAATGATATACACTGAAGAGGCAAGACAAATTATTTTAAAAATAGTACACAGAAATATGAAAGCTACAGGGCACTTGCCTGCCAAATTTCTTAACCATCTAAAACCTAAGTTTGCAAGTTTGGAAACTGGAGAAGCAGAGATTTTACATGCATTTATAGGCCCACTGACTAAAGTGAGATTTAGGACAATATGACGCTATAATGCTAGCTGCTGGTGAAGGGGGCTTCACATTATATTTTATTGCATCGCAACTAGACCCTCAGCTGTAGATCTCCTTTCTACTGGAATTAGGTAACATTGCTTGAGTGCTGAATTGGTGCCTGGAGGTAAAGGGATGGAGGGCAAAAGGTTGAAACTGAATTCCAACAAGATGCAAATATGGTAGATTGGTGGTTGTCAGATCCAGGATAGAGGTTCATGACTTGCACTCCAAGTATGTAGCCTGAGAGTACTGGATCACACCTTGTAAAGGCTCAGGTAGTTGCAGCGCCTGTTGCTTGCTCCAGCCATTCCTGGATGCGGGTAGACTGCCATGGTTATCCATGCCTCAGTAACTTCCTAATTTGATTGACTGAGCTTTAATTTAATGAAGTTATTATTAAGTTTTCAATGTGGAGTCATTTATTACATACTATATTATGCTCTGACCCACCATGCAAGCTCTGAGCGAAGGGCAGGATATGAATACTGAAAACAGACACAGAAAAATTAGTTAACAGCTATTTATTCTCAGATAATGTAAATATGGCTATTCTTAGGACTCCTCCTACATCTGGTGTTCATAAGCTCTCATCCTTGGCTTTTTTGGAAGTCTTTATTTTTGCACATCCCTTAAAGCTTATTGTCACTACATTATAAAGTTCTGTGGATTATATTCTATTATTATAGTGTTTTAATCACAGCCCCTTATTTTTTTGGTACCTAAAGTGCAGTTGCACAACCTCAGCATTTTCTGTTTCTTTAATATTTTTTTCTTTGCCCAACATAGTATTATAAACCTTGATAATGTCCCCTTTACTTAATTGTCCTTTTACTAATCTAAAAAGCTTTCATCTTCATCGGGAAGATGGATCAGACCTCTGATTTTAGTTGGCCTTTCTCCCGACACCATGGTCTCATCAATGCACCAATACTCTGCATCTTTGCCTACTTGGCCTGGCATATGGAACAAGCAGCATTTCCAGAAAGTCCTGAACTTCAGCCTCCTACTTAACAAATAAAAGCTGGCTTCTGTGATCTGGCAACCGCAATTCTTAATGCCATTTGTAATCTTATGTACCACAATCTACAAGTCTTCCAAAAAACAACACTCATTAGCAGTTTGCCTACTCGGTTTATATCCATGAATTCCACATCAGGCAGACATGTCATACAACAAACATATTACAAATTCCATTACCAATGTTTCTACATAGACATCACCAATCAACCCTGGGAGTATTCATTGTCTAGGGGCACTGCATGATCTTCCTCTTATACCCTCAGTTCTAGGGCACTTATACCTTGAGACAAATACTTCTTTTGCTTCAAGTGGCGCTCAGTCCAAGCTAGAATGGAAAGCTCAATTTCTGTTTTGTGTATGTTCCTTCCACAGACCCTTCTGCTCTATTTCAGCAGTACTCTTAGAAGTTCACAATGAAAATAAGGCTGAGATGGTCTGCCTTTTAAAAACTTTCTCCATGTTATTTTATACAGGTAGTAGATACTTCAAACATATAAAGCCCGGGTGGTATTGCGACTGCTGCACATTTATTCAAAATGGAGCCACAAATGTCTCTAGGAACAACAGATGTGATGATATGCCATCCCTCTGAAGAACAAAGTATCAGGGGGGAAATATGGTTGCACCCATAGGGAAAGTTTTTAAAAAGCCAGTCTTCAAAGCACTTCATCTACTATAAGCTCTCCAAGTATGTGATAATAATGGCCCAATCTGTCTTTTCACTTTGGAATGTGAACCAAACCAATTCTTTGACCATCCCTAGTTCTACCAAGATATTTATTGACACTTAAGAACATCTGAAGCATAGAGCAGTTTCACATGCTTCTCAAATATTCAATTATACACCAAGTACAGTTTTTGTTCCTCCCTGACAGAAAGGGAAATTACGCTATAGTTAAGTTTGTTACTATATTATATGTCTCATATAACATATTGCTAGTATCAACTGAGGAAAATAACTGATATGCAAGATCCAGCAGAAATGTAGTTGAATGTTAAATATGATTATGGAATTCCGTTTTCCAGTTTTTGCTCAGTAGCACATGAAATGTTAATGCAATATTCAGAAGAACAATTCTTCAGGATAAAAAAAGCTCCTGATTGGCATCAGGTAGGATTTGGGCATTAGAGCAGATTTACACTTGATGACATGTCAAAGCCTTTAAACAAATACTGCAGGTTTCTATTTGTTCACATGCTCATCTTTACAAAGATGGAACTCAACCATACCAGGAAAATAAAATATATATTATATATATTATACATCTGGAAATGAAAGTTAAACCAAAACTAAAAGCAACAGGCAACTGCACCTTTTATCATAAAAGCTGAAGTATTTTTTACTGAAGCAATAGGGAATCAGAAGGCATGCACAATCCAAAACACCCCAAAACAGAATGAGGCATGGATTTGAATTAGTTGCCATACATATTATGACTAATGCTATGCTACAACAAAGACTTTGAACTAGCAAGGATCACTACTGCTAACCTGACATCAAATAATAGCAAACAAAACAGCTGAGATTATATGGAATCTTGAAGCTTCTCACCATACTGTAGTTGGTACTTTATGCAAGCCAGTTTTATTATCTGCATAAAATTTCCAGCCAATGGCAAACTGCATAAACTCAACATTTAATGAGGCATGCTGTCACCATGAGTCATACTTCCAATTTGCATATGTGAAAGACATAAGTAAATTCATTCAAATTTATGCAAATTTTAAGTTGCCAATTACTAGCACTGAGTATGAGCTAATTTTAAAAGTGTCTGGGATACCTTCAAAGACAAAAGGCATCAAAATGGTTTATCCTGATAATCAAGAATCTTCTACAGGGCATTCTGTAATTCTAAAAGAATCTGATTTACTTAACAGATTAGTCCCCACCCAGGAGACCAGAATATGCACTCCATCCAGATTTGTGAGATCAGGTCACTGTTGCCACTAGAACAAAAGGAGAATTAGCTTCTGAGCTCTGTTTCAAAAGGAATTTGTTATTTTCTGAGCCCTAGAATTTCAGAAGTCATTGATTGCTGCATGAGGCTCCTATATTGGACATTAGCTGGGAATTTTTTTATGGACCTGGAAAGTGGAGAAAGGTATGCCACTGAACACCTGTAGATTATTACAGATGAAAAGAAGCATACAGTACTCTAATATCTTTGATACTGATTATGAAAGGCAGTAATCATGCAGAAAGCTTTGGTCTATTAATGGGACCATACTCTGCTACCTGGAAAACTAGGTGCCAAAGGTTTTATGATGACCAATACTAAAATTATCATTTTAATAAACTCCGTCACTGACACCTGTACTAACAGTTATAGATATATGAGTTGCCTACTATTTTCCCAACGCTAAGTTTATTTTAAATTACTCAGAATATGGTCATAACTGCTACATAACCACCAAGGCACCATGTTATTTACATTGTTACTTGTGCAGTTTAATTGTACAAACAAATAATTAATCATATATAAAACATCTGATGGTAAGAACAACTGGTTGTTAGGAATCATGTCAAACAAATGGAAAGCAATGCTAATACAACAACACATTATTAGGTAGTGTTACTTTTCAGCACTTTCCAAACAAATCCTTGCTATGACTCAACATATATTTTCCTCCCCTCCTCTTCATATACTTTCTTTTTACTATGAGATAACAAAAGGCATATTTCGTAAGCATTCTCTTCCAAGTAATCAAATTTTATTTACCGTATTTTTTGCTCTATAAGACTCACTTTTTCCCTCCTAAAAAGTAAGGGGAAATGTGTGTGCGTCTTATAGAGCAAATGCAGGCTGCGCAGCTATCACAGAAGCCAGAACAGCAAGAGGGATTGCTGCTTTCACTGTGCAGCGATCCCTCTTGCTGTTCTGGCTTCTGAGATTCAGAATATTTTTTTTCTTGTTTTCCTCCTCCAAAAACTAGGTGCGTCTTGTGGTCTGGTGCATCTTATAGAGCGAAAAATATGGTATATATTTTACTATTAGGGTCTTTTGCTATGATCCTGTGTGAACTTTGCTTGTATTAAAATGAGTGGAAACACATAATTGTTACCAACTACCAGAGTAATTATTTAGAATCTCTTACTAGCTGCCGTAATTGGGACTGCCTTTCCCCATATGAAACTGACTCAGACCCTGCAATCATCATCTGAGCGCCTTCTTTGTGAGTCTCCTCCATGGATTCAGCTATACAGCTGCAAATAAAACATTTTAAGTGCAATATACAAAGCATTTTCAGAACAGTTTTTATGTGTGTCTAGATTCCACCCATCAGGGGTCTGGAGTATGGCAACACGAGAATGGGCCTTTTCTGCATTGGCTCCCTGCTTGTGGAATGCTCTCTCCAGGAAACCTCACCTGGCACCATTATTATAAAATCACCACTGCTTTGAACACAAATTGCAGTTTTTTGGGCTTATCATAAGCTGGTCAAAGAAACCCAAAAGAAAATGCAATAGTGTATTAACATGTTGTCACTCACTTTCATAACAACAGTGTAAATACAATTTGGGCTAAATATATCAATTGGCAATGTATAGGCTCTTACCCCTCCATACTGAGATATACAAGCTTTGAGGATCAAATGTACAGGTTTCACTAATTTTAAGTTTTAAAGGGGTTGCTAGTTTTAGCTAGGATATATTGAACACGAACTAGTGATTAAATATAAAAAAGTGAAGCGCACTAAACATTTGCAGAACATCATGAAGACACCCCTAGAGGTACAGCATGTTACCAGTTTAAATTTTGAAAGCCAATTAAAACATTGCTTCAACCAGTTCTGTTCCAGGCATAAAACCTGAAACTTTCTAAGTTAACTGCAATATCTTCAGGTGCCAGGCAAAAATGTTCATTTTCAACTAGGCCTTTGGCTGATTAAACTCTCTCTCTCTCTCTCTCTCTCTCTCTCTCTCTCTCTGTGTGTGTGTGTGTTGGGAAGGGGGGTTATTGGTAATTTTTGTTATTCTGTTATGCATTTTGTGTCTTATTTTGTGTTTTTATGTTGTAAACTGCCATGAATTTTCAGATGAAGGGTAGTGTGTGTGTGTGTTGAGAGAGAGAGAGAGAGAGAGAGAGAGAGAGAGAGATGATGATGATAATGATGATGATGATGATGATGATGACAGTAGCAGTCCTGGATCAACATTAGAAATTCTGTCTATCCCAGTAGCCTTTGCATGCAGCGTGCAGAGACCCCTTAATCGCAGGACTGATATATCCACAGACCCATGACAAAAAACCTGGAAAATGCACCTTCCTTAGGAAAGGTAAGGCCTCCCACTGCAAGACAGATGCATTGGTTGCACTGGGTGAAGGGAATATCACACCATGCTGCCTGGGTATGCTGGGAAGGGCTAAGTTCCATTGCTGCCCCAAATTTTTGTTAAATGCTGAGAAGGCAGCCAGAGAAGCCACGATGAAGATGGAGCACTCTGCTTCATAGTAAACAAAAAAAGTGGGAAACTACCAAAGCCTCTTCCAAACTAGGACTACTCTGGGGGAGCAAACCTGGTAGTCCCACTCAAGTTGCAAGTTGGTTATTGAACTTGTTGGCTGAAAACAGAGCAGTTTGGGCAAAGTGCAGCAACAACTGCTGGAGAAACAAAATCGTGGCCCCACTCTTCAGCGCCGCTTGTGGAAACCACCTGCTCCATGCCCATACAACTCTGTGGTCCAAAGAAACACGTGGTGCATCTTGACTGGCCACATACTCATTCCACAGAGTGTCCCACTGACTACCTCCTCCAAGACCCCATGGACATAGAAGGGTTTTTTTGTGGGGAGGGGGGATACCAAGCTGAGAAGTCACACACAGAACATGGTGGGAATCAAAGATGAACATAAACTAGAAAGCCAAGAGGCAGATGGACAAGTACACACAAACCCACACTCCTTAAATAAAACAAGACCACTGACAAAAAGCAGGTAGAGGAGGATAGACTGAGATAAACACCGAAACTTGCAAACTGACAAGAAAGGCTGAAGAAGAACTGGGCAACTAAACACATGAAAGGATCTCAACTGTTATTAATTGCAGGCAGGGTCAGTCTAGGAAGAGATGGATGAGTCCTCCCCTGGAGAGGAGACAGAAGATTTCAGAAGACCCTGCCTGATTCTTCCAGTAGCAGGTGTCATCCCTATCAAGGAATGTCCTCTAGTCTCATCTTGCACAGAGGGGTTTAAATGCTAACTCTCTCCATCTGTGCAAAGCTAGTATATCAGGGAGACAGATTCTAGCCTAGCCTGCTTTCTGACATTCTAGCTTTGCTCTAGTCTAGGAGGTTGCAGAGCACATGCATGAGGCACTTTAAAATAAGCAATACCCATGAGCCTTGTGTGAGAGTAAAGCTATGCCATGGGTATATATGGCTCAGCATATTTGCACAGAATCCTCCTTCCAAATAACCATGCTTAGGATTGTAGTCATTTATAGTTCTGATTTACACACAGTGCCTTAAAAAACTGTTCTGCACTCATTACTTCTTCTGGGCTTTTAACCACATATAATATTTCCTGTTCCGCATATTATTGAAATAAAATTTTCCAAGTGTGTTTCTATTTAATGACAGTGGCAAAAGGTTATTGTCCATGTTTGATGAAGAAGTTAGATTCAACAGGAAAACTTATTATTGCTACCTTGCACTTCATAATAAAGTATCACCAACACAAAAAAGTTAATTAATTTCTAATTCTTTATTCTTTTATTTAGGTTTTATGAAGGTTGATTGGACTTGCTCCATCATTTTACAGAAAATTAATTATTTCAAATACATGCACTACTTTATGCAACCTGCCTGATTTGCATTGAGGAAAATTCAGCAGAAGTAATTGAGGCACAAGCAAATACTGGCACTGACTGAACTCAATTTTCATTCCAAATTTCTACAAAATCCCAAGACACAACAATATCAGATGCAAGGGGGAAAACAAACAAAAGCAATGTGAAAAGGGAACATGAAGAGAGAATATTACAAGAATCAGAGAACAAAGGGATTGCAAAACTATTTTAGTGCCATAGATGAACAGTGAGGGCTTCATTCACGCAAGGTGGAATAAGATATCATATGGCATCCTGACAATTGATGTCTTCATTTAAATGTAAGAATTTACATTCTAATTAGAAAGAATTTACATCTTAATCAGAGGCAGCTGTATTATCTTGTTACTGTTTTTTTCAAAGGTAATGAACTAAAGTACTGCTGTGCTTTTTCAACCAGAAACTAAATAGACAGCATACAGTGTTATTTTATAGCCTACCTGCTGTAAGCTGTTATTAATATTTTCAAAGATTAAATTCCAGTTACAATCTTTTAAAAATAAAAATTGTATTTGACACCATTCAGAATGATATGATGGAGACTTATTTAAAATGTTTAACCAATACCTTTTATAACTTGCATTTTTGAGAGTTTGTACTTATGGGGTATTATTAATAAACCACCAATAAAACAAAATGCTATATTTTTAGACACTACTAATAAGGTATTTTATCTATTGTAAAATAAAAGCTTTTGAGAGTTACAGGAGTAGGAAAAAATGCAAGTTCTCCCTACTCAATTTGACTTTGAGACAACACTCTAAAAGCTATCAGCTTTTCTCTCAGAGCCATGTTCAAAAACCAGTATGTGAAATGAAATCTGGACTATTAAACTGGAAAGATGAATGAGATAAATTACAGATTCATGAAAAACCCATGACTAGTAACTCTCTGTGCCTCAGTTCTCAAGGTAAAACTGGGGGCGGGGGGGGATTTGAAGAATTTAAACCAGCATTGTAGCATTATTTATCATTTAAAATGTGTTGTTATGACCTGTGGTTTTGAGCAATAAATTTCTTCTGAGTCTTCTCCTGATATTGCTATATTAAAAATAATATGTTAAATTCTAAAAATATGTTAAATTCTGAGTTAAATAAATGTTAAATTCTACACTTATATCTCAACAGTTCATAATTCAATAGAACATATATTAAATTAAAGCCATCTTTTTTGATGTAAAGAGGGGGGGGGGGGCAAAGAAGAAAAATATTGGATGCCTGAGGCCAAGCATTATAAATACAACTATACTGATTTTTTTCTGGTAACTTTTTAATTTTACAACTATCAACTAAACATTATAAATACTTTTTTGCCATTATCAACCTTGTCTCTTGAAAGTCCAGCACACCTTTCTGTGTTAGACAATCACCATTATCTTCAAGTAAGTGATCTTGCTTAGTGTCCCAGAAAGGATTGTGGGCAGCACACCCAAAGCTGCCTTGAGATAAAAATGAAATACAGTGGTGCCCCGCAAGATGAATGCCTCGCAAGACGGAAAACCCGCAAGACGAAAGGGTTTTCCGTTTTCAGAGGTGCTTCGCAGGACGAATTTCTCTATGGGCTTGCGATTCTTGAGGTTTTTTTCCGCTCCCCAACCCCTTTTTCTAAAGCGCTAAGCTGCTAATAGCCTTTTAGCAGCAAATCCGCTAATCCCTTAAGCCTTTAATAGCCGTTAATAGCCCTTAAACTGCTAATAGCGCTAATAGCGCTAATCCGCTAATGGGCTTGCTTCGCAAGACGAAAAAACCGCAAGTCGAAGAGACTCCCGGAACGGATTCTTTTCGTCTTGCGAGGCACCACTGTAATGGGAAGGTGGTATGTATAATGCAATATACTGTTGCAATTCTGGGCTAACAGAGTTTGGGGATGCAAGGGCACCCATAACTGCTAAAGTGAACTTTAGAAATTAATAAAGGGTAGAATTTAGCTGATATTTGGGAGTATTGAAGGGAAGATGCCAGGCCAATGGAAAAATACAGGCTAAGCACCCTTTCAAGGCTGGGGCCTCACCCAGGATAGAAGTCATTAAGCATAACAAAAGGTTATGCCCCATCACAGGGAAATCCTTGGGTCTATGCCAACAGAGGCTGCCAAGGTTATGGTGAGCAATGACGGTAGGTTATAGGAAGATTGTCACCTTTTAAAATTAAGCTTGGAAGAGTGGGAAGAAGGGGGTCAGACAGAAGAGGAGGAGTTGGGAAGGGAAAGCAGGAAGCAGAGAGAACTCCATGGGGGGGGGGGGGGCTGGAGGGCAAATGCCAAGAAGACAGGATGGAGACAGACTGTGGCAGAGGCACAGAGATGGCACTGAGAAAACTTCTGTATGCAACACTAAGCTGCTGTGAAAGACAACCCCCTCTTGAGATGCGAAGGCTGTAAACTCTGCTCTCCCTCCATCTGCACATAGGCTGTAAATATGTGTTAATAAACCACATTTCTTAAAGACATTTCTTAAAGATTGCCTCTTGATTCCCAATGGAAACTCAACCCAGGTAAGCACCTTGGAATCTTGCTACCGCTTGGCAGAGATTGGGAGTGGCGTGCAGCCTTCATAACAATTCAAAAATAAACAAGTGTGCCTATGTTGTATAAAGGCTTTATTTAGCTATAAATCAATATATTGTAACTGTTATAGGCAATTAGTATGCACTGTTGTTTAGGAAATGTTATGAATTGTGAACTGGGAAACTTGATTTAAATCAATTATTTAAATTGGTGTTTTTTATTGGTGATGCAAGTAACAATTTAAATTACACTGATTTAAATCAATTTAAATTGTACCACTGGGGCTTCAGGGCTGGAGTCTTTGGACTCAAGAGGATGGCATTATGGAATTAACCCAGTTCAGGAAGGTGGGGGTGAGACAAACTCCTGAAGTACTGTTTCTAGGAAAGTGCCATCTTCCCCATCTGACACTTCCTTTGAGTCCATGGCATTTCCCAAACCTGGGGGCTCTGACCCTGGAGTCACGGCAGATAAAGGATTATAAAATGATGCATGATGTGGATAGAGAGACGCTTTTCTCACCTTCTCTGAATGCTACAACTTGGATCAATCAGTGAACTGACTGGCAGGAGATTCAGGACAGATATCCCCCTCCCCTTTTCCACAGTGTGTAATAGTCACACAGGACTTAATTAATCTAACTTTTTACTACAATATGACTTTAAAAGAAGACAAGCCAAATTCATGGAGGTTGAGTCTATCAGTGACTACTAGCCACAGTGGTTATATTGCACCCTTCAGGTTTAAAGGCAGTATGCCATTAAAGACCAAGAGCAAATAGGCTTTCGTGTCCTGCTTGGGGACTTCAGAGAGGCATCTGGTGGGCCACCATGGAAAACAGGATATTGGACCAGATGGACTGTTGGTCTGATCCAATAGGACTCCTACTGTACTCTATGTTCTTGAGGTGGAGTAGATAGAACCACCTGAAGGCCCAGATTTGCCCCCAGGGTCACCACCACTCTCTGGGAGACACAGAGAACAGGAACTGATGGCAATTTTTCCTCCTTTGACCTGGATCAAACTGGATCAGGATTCTAGCTAGTATGCACTTTTTCCAGCACTGATGAGGGCAGAAGGAAAAAAAGACAATTTCTTGTGATCTGTGAAAGGTTTGAGTTGCTTTTCGGCAGAGAAGTAGGATCTGTATAGAGGACTATACAGTTGGAACATACACAGCTGAGGGTCCAAAGACAATGCCGCCAGCTTATATGTGGGTCTAATGTATAGTGCATGGGTGCTTACTTTTTTTGACCACCAAGAATATTCACTTTTTCCAAAGGTAGGTGTGACCACCCCACAATTTCTCCCATACAATTTTAAATGCACGCGCGCACATGCACACACACACACGCACAGAAACCCCTGCACCTGCTCAGCAGATCTGTGCAGATGAGAAGAAGTCAGCATCCTATAATAACTCCTATAATATTAACTCCTATAATATTAACTCCTATAATATGAAGATCAGGATGCTGGGTTCTGTCTATTCTAGAAGCATGTTTGCTTTGGTCATTTTCTTCTTTTTGTAGATGCTGCATAAAATTGGTCGCAACTTGAGGGAAAAGGACAATTCGTTTGGTGGTTGGACAGCCCTCCCCCCCAAGTGGGGTTATCCACTCCTGGTCTAGTGGTTACTGTGAAAGTGATGTATGGAAGTGAGAGCTGGACCATAAAGAAGGCTGATCGCTGAAGAATTGATGCTTTTGAATTATGGTGCTGGAGGAGACTATTGAGAGTCCCATGGACTGCAAGAAGATCAAACACATCCATTCTTAAGGAAATCAGCCCTGAGTGCTCACTGGAAGGGCAGATCATGAAGCTGAGGCTCCAATACTTTGGCCACCTCATGAGAAGAGAAGACTCCCTGGAAAAGACCCTGATGTTGGGAAAGACCCTGATGTGGGGAAAGATTGAGGGCACAAGGGGAAGAGGACGAGATGGTTGGACAGTGTTCTCGAAGCTACAAACATGAGTCTGCAAACTGCGGGAGGCAGTGGAAGACAGGAGTGCTTGGCGTGCTCTGGTCCATGGGGTCACGAAGAGTCGGACACGACTAAACTACTAAACAACAACAACAAGTAAGGATTTTCTTTGAAATTCTCTTCCAGACATTCCCAGAAATTATAATCTCTTCAGGAGATGGAATACCATTTGCCTCCTCTTTATCTAAGGTGAGACTGTGAAATACCTTTGGCTATCTAAGCTTCTGGGGGCTTAATGGGACATTCTCAGGATACTGCAGGCTAATGTCCTTCCCCTCAAATTTCTTCTTTGTGCTTTCTCTGGATCTCTATATGGCCCCCCCCACCCCACCCCCGTGCATTCTCTCAGTCCCCAGCATTTTCTTCTCATGTAGTCTGTCTTTCTGTCCCTGTCTCCCTATGCTTCCACACAACTGTCAGGGCCTTAAGCCATGCAGCTGTGCTCCATCCAGAAGTACTGCATCCAGAAGACCCATCCTCAGTGATCTCCACCGCCTTTCAAGTTCCCCTCTAGGAAACATTTGCTGTTGAGCAACAAATAGCAAATGTTTGCAATGCACTAGATGGCATTTTATTTCCTCTAATAAAAATAAATAAATCAAAACACAACCTGCTGCCAAAATGGAGTTTTGGGGTACTGTAGCATAGTAGTTGCTAGGTGAGGTAAGCTAAGATCACCACAATCTTTGCAATATATAAATGAGTTCTACTACTTATACTTTCCCTGCTGATGCCAATGGAACAGATGGAGGTGGTGTTTTGAATGAAGGAACAAGGACCAACGGCGACATCTGCCTATAGCAGTGGTGTTCAAACTTTTTTCAAAGAGGGCCAGATTTGATGAAGTGAAGGGCCATGGGGGCCGACCAAAGGGCCAACCAAAGATGTTGACCTTTTTAGGATTGAAGTTATTGAGCTTTTCTTAGGGTTGGAGTTGTTGAGCTTCTTTTAGGATTGAAGTTGTTGAGGGTTTTTTAAGGATTTTACCCTAGGAAGTAAACTGCCACAGGGGCTGGATTAAACCAACCGGCAGGCCCCCAAAACAGACTTTGGACATGCCTGGCCTATAGGCTTTCCATCATTCTGGTTCCCCTCCATCTGTCCCATCTTCTGTGTTTGTGTGGTGATGGTGGACAGGAGACCAAATACCTTTTCTGGGGAACCAGAAGGCTGGGGCAGGACACAAGGGACATGGAGACTATCCATGAAGCTCATGCAGTTTATTTCCCTCCTCTTGGGAAACTGTTTATAAAAAAACAAAAACCCAACAACCTAGGAGCAGGAAAAGAAAAAGAAAAAAGGTGCCCTCCCACCTTCAGTGTCGGAAAATGCAGTTCTTCCTCTCTGCATCCTTCTAGACAGCTCTGTAAGGCTCCAGTATAAATGGTTCAGTGAACACCCCTTCCTCAAATATGACATCCATTCAGGAAGCCTGCCCACAGCTGTTTCCTTATTATTGCATGAAAAGAGCTGCCCTCCGTGCCTTCCATTCAACTATTACCGTATGAAGGACGAACAGTTTCACAGATACTGCTATTGTGACTGAAGTAGGAGTTTCTTTGCTATTTATTCTAATTGGCTCACAATTTGTTTTTCCTATGGATATGGTAAGGAATGCAGGTATAAGGAAAAAGATCACTCCACCAGCTGGCTCAAATATTATTCCTGCAACAGAGGATTTAACACTCTGTCATCCTCAAGGCATTCTCCCTAAGACTTTAAGTACCTATAAACCTGAAGTTCTTTATCTTACCTTCTAAATTAGGGGGTTTAACAATAAATAAGCTGAGGATACGTGTTAATCTGCGTAGAGGGGGGACTCAGATATCTTTGTTCATATTTTTCCGCTCTGCAAACAACTACATATTTAACCATGCACACATGCTCTCGTAGAAATCAGTCATAGATAAGTCCTTGCTTATCCCTATCTTGCTGCAAAACAGGTGACATTGCTTGTTGTCTGAAGATGTGAATATCTTGAGTGCTACCATCTTTCAGCACTAGAAGAGGCTCCTAGCTGCCCACGGTATGAGCAACCATTCATGAAATGAGGTTATCTGACTGAGGAGGTCTGCCAGAGAATGGTCATGTCTGGCCAAATGGACTGCCAACAGTGCCCAATAGTTTCAGAACTACAGAGCTAGAGTTAAGAGTGCATTGGAACTAGTTCTTTGCTTATTTGCGGCTCAAGGCTTTCAGGTGGAGATGGAGCTCATTCTGAGACCATGAAGTGTGGAGGTCTCTGCAGTCTGCTCCTCAGCTAGTACTAGACATGTTGTCAGTAACAATGACAGGGGGTGCCAGTAACAGAAAGATGCTTCTCTGAAGCAGGTTGCTATGAGAGGTCCATTTCCCAAGGGAATCGTGAACTTGCACTATCAGGGTTAGCATCAAACCCAGGTGATTCCAGTGCAGCTGAAAGATGCTCTAGAACCAGTGCTGGAGAGACCTAACACACCTAAGATGTGATTACCAGGGTCGCTGCAATGTGACCCAAAAGCCTATTGAAAGACCAACAGCAATATTGGACATGCCTGCTAACAATTTTTAAGCCCTATGATACTGAGGAAGGCCAATGTGGTACCAAGGATGTCAGAAAGCTGGTCATAGGAGTGACAAGGAATCTGTTGTTGATATATGAGAACACTGTGATTCCCTGAACACAGAGGAAGGCAGTGATGGCCACTATGCACTTAGTAAAGAACTGACTGTTAAAAGTTCAAATGGCAAGACCTGAAATTGGAACCAATGGCTTCCCAGGGTGAAGTGGAGAAAAAACTAATGCTGTACAGAAATGTAAAAATATAGTTGAGGCATGGGTGTAGCCAGGCTTTTTGTGGGGAGGGGCAGGGTTTTGTTAGGGAGACAAGGTTTTGTTAAGGGGGGCAGAACCTCAGATTTGTATTGATTTTTATTGATTTGGGGGAGCAGCTGCCCTCCTGACACACACACCCCGGCTATGCCCATGAGGTGTGAACCAGTCTCCAAGGTGTAGAAGCAGCATAATGTTGGCAATGGCCACGTTTTGAAACTTCCTAAGCTTGATGAAGGTATTGACTCACCTAAGGTCCAGGATCAGCTTGAGACCCATGTCCTTTTTGGGGGACTAAACCCCCTGAAGTCCAGTAACTCTGGCTACCGGTTCCACTGCTTCCTTGCTGTGATGGCCTGGGATTCCGATTCGGAGGATGAAACAGAGGAATCCCGGCCTGCACAGGAGTCCCCGCCTCCAGGGCCGGCTGAACTGGGGCCAGGCCTAGATGCTGAAGAGCCTGCACCTGTGGCAGTGCATCAGGAGCTGGGCCCAGGTGAAGCCCTTCTGGCCCCAGAGAGGCTTGACGACTCAGTGGCCACAGGTGAGCCTCCTCCAGGGCCCAGTAACCCTTCGGCCTCTCCTGATCTGCAGAGGTTTAGAGCAGAGAGGCGAAGGGAACTGGTTGCCCCCAGGAGGAGTGCTCGCCTTAAGGCCAGAGGAGGCGGGGCTCCTGGGGGCCGGGACCGCCCCTGGCCTTAGAAGAGGATAAAAGCCCAGTCAGCCCGGCCCCAGGTTGCGGGAGCAACGTCGTTGTTGGCTTCGGACCTTCCTGCGTTCGTGATCCCTGCTCGTGACTATCCGGTACTCCTGTTCCCTGCTCGGCCTCCTGTTCCCGACCATCCGGTGTTCCTGTTCCCTGCACAGCCTCCTGTTCCAGCGTTCCTGTTCACCGCCCGGCACTCTGCCTCGGACCTTGCCCCTCTTCGTGTGGACTTTGCTACACCCAAGGTACCTTACCCCCGGGACCAGCACAGTTTGCTCCCGCCACCTCCCGCACTCCCCCTTCGTCGGGGTGCGTTCGGGAAGAGCCAGAGGCCATGGCTGAACAGGCGGCTGCACTGGTGGCTTTGGCCCAGGAGAACCAGGCCTTGTCTCACACCGTGCAGCAGCTCAGTGACGCGGTTGAGGCACTTCAGCAACGCTTGGAAGCCCTACCGGCTTCTGGGGCCGACGCCCCGGCTCCGGGCAAGTACCCAGTGGCTTTGCCTGAGAAATTTGATGGAGCCCCGGCCAGCTTTCCCATGTTCCTGGCCCAGGCCAAACTGTATATTCAGGGGCGAGCCCGGAACTTTCCTGACGACCGTACCAAGGTGCACTTTTTGATTAGCTTGTTAAAGGACCAGGCGGCCAAGTGGGCGTTGCCGCTACTCAGGCAAGACTCCCCCTTGCTGGCAGACTATACGGGGTTTTGCAATCGTTTGGAGGCCGCGTTCGGCAACCCCCAGAAAGAGAGTCAAGCCAACCGGGCGATTCGGCATTTGAAACAGGGCAAGTCCACGGTGGCCACATATACCACGGAGTTCCGGCTGTTGGCACAGGACTTGACCTGGAATGACTCGGCACTGCGGGACCAGTATCTCGAAGGGCTTTCGGACGAGGTACTGGACCAGTTGGCCACAATGGAACGCCCCACCACGCTGGACACTCTCATTCAACGGAGTCTACAAATAGGCGACCGGTTGGAGGATCGTCGTCAGGCCCGGGGTCGCCGACACTTCCAGTTCACGGCACCCCGGAACCGCAAGGACCTACAGCGTTTCCTGGGGTTCGCCAATTACTACCGGACCTTCATCGCTGATTATGCTCATCGCACCACCCCGTTGACCCGGCTACTGCGCCCAAAGACGCCGTTTTCCTGGGACAAGGAGGCAGAGGAGGCGTTTCAGGGGTTGAAGGCCTGTTTCCAGAGGGCACCAATCTTACAACATCCTGACCCCTCTCGACCTTTTGTGGTGGAGACCGACGCTTCCAGTACGGCTCTCGGTGCCGTCTTGTCTCAACAGATTGGTCCTGAAGCGCCACTCTTACCCTGTGCCTTCTATTCCCGCCAGCTCCTACCAGCGGAGCGTAACTATACTGTGTGGGAGCGGGAACTACTGGCCATCAAGGTAGCCTTTGAGGTCTGGCGCCACCATCTTGAGGGGGCACGACATCCGGTGGAGGTGAGAACCGACCACCGGAACCTGGAGTACCTCCAGACCACCCGCAAGCTGAACCAAAGACAGATCCGGTGGGCGTTGTTCTTTTCCCGGTTCCAGTTCCGGATCCGCTACATCCCTAGCTCTCAGAATCAGAAGGCGGATGCCCTGTCCCGGAAACCTGACGACAACGCAGACACGGTACAGCAAGCAGAACCCACCACGATCCTACCTCCGGCTGCATTCCTGGCCACCCAGGAGGCGCAGCCACTGCAGGTTCGGGTGCGGGAACAGCAGCGGGTCGACGCTTGGGCCCAGGAACGACTCCGGGAGCTGGCTGAGGGGTCCAGCCCACAGTATCCGGGGCTGGTCCTGCATCAGGGCCTTCTGCTGCACCACGGTCGTTTGTACATCCCGCCAGGGCCACTACGGCTGGAGGTTCTCCGGATGGCCCATGATGCCCCAGCAGCGGGGCACTTTGGACGGTATCGGACCACCCATCTGGTCAGTCGAGAGTTTTGGTGGCCCCGCCTGAAGGCTGACGTGGCTCGCTACGTTGCTGGTTGTGATGTCTGCCGGCGCGCCAAGGGACCTACCGGGCGACCCCCCGGCCTACTTCAGCCATTGCCAGTTCCACCGCACCCTTGGCACACGGTTTCGTTGGACTTTGTAGTGGACTTACCCTCGTCTCGTGGCTGTACCTGCCTTCTGGTTTTCTCCGACCATTTCACCAAGATGGTGCACTGCGCTCCCTGTCCATCTGTACCCACAGCCAAGGAAACTGCTCAGCTGTACCTTCAGCATGTCTTCCGCCTGCATGGCCTACCTGAGCGCGTGGTGTCCGACCGGGGCGTTCAGTTCACATCCCGGTTCTGGCAAGCACTACACCGGACCCTCGGGACGGAGGTCTGCCTCTCGTCAGCCTACCACCCACAGACCGATGGCCAGACGGAACGGGCGAACGCGGTGCTGGAGCAGTACCTCCGGTGTTACTGCAGCTACCAGCAGGATGACTGGGTCGACCACCTGGCATTGGCGGAGTTCGCCTACAATAACGCGGTGAATGCGTCCACCCAGCAGACCCCGTTCCAGGCCAGTTATGGTTATCATCCACGGCTGTTTCCAGAGGTGCTGCCGACATCCGCAGTCCCGGCGGTGACGGAGTGGCTTCAAGAGCTCCAGTCCCAGCAACAGCTTTTGGTGGAGCAACTGCACCAGGCCAAGGAAGCGTACAAGGCCCAGGCCGACCGCCACCGCCAGGTGGGGCCGGAACTTCGCGTCGGTGACCTGGTTTGGCTCTCCACTCGCCACCTCCACCCCTCTCGACCTTCGCGGAAGTTGGACGCCCGCTTCACCGGCCCGTTCCCTATCGTAGACCAAGTCTCTCCTGTGGCATTTCGTCTCCGGTTACCCGCAACCCTGAAGGTTCACCCGGTCTTCCACAGGTCCCTTTTGAGTCCGGTGGCCCCACCCGACGAGTTCCACCCGAACCGTCCCCGACCGCAGCCAGTGTTGGTTCGGGGAGAGCCTGAGTACGAGGTGGAACGCATCCTGGACTCCCGATACCGCAGGGGGAAGCTGCAGTATCTCATTGACTGGAAGGGGTACGGACCGGAGGACCGTTCCTGGGAACCAGCGGCCAACGTCCACGCACCTGCCTGCCTCCGAGAGTTCCATGCGACGTACCCCGGCAAGCCGGGTCCGGACCCTCGGTTGAGGGGGGGGCCTGGGAGGGGGGATGGTGTGATGGCCTGGGATTCCGATTCGGAGGATGAAACAGAGGAATCCCGGCCTGCACAGGAGTCCCCGCCTCCAGGGCCGGCTGAACTGGGGCCAGGCCTAGATGCTGAAGAGCCTGCACCTGTGGCAGTGCATCAGGAGCTGGGCCCAGGTGAAGCCCTTCTGGCCCCAGAGAGGCTTGACGACTCAGTGGCCACAGGTGAGCCTCCTCCAGGGCCCAGTAACCCTTCGGCCTCTCCTGATCTGCAGAGGTTTAGAGCAGAGAGGCGAAGGGAACTGGTTGCCCCCAGGAGGAGTGCTCGCCTTAAGGCCAGAGGAGGCGGGGCTCCTGGGGGCCGGGACCGCCCCTGGCCTTAGAAGAGGATAAAAGCCCAGTCAGCCCGGCCCCAGGTTGCGGGAGCAACGTCGTTGTTGGCTTCGGACCTTCCTGCGTTCGTGATCCCTGCTCGTGACTATCCGGTACTCCTGTTCCCTGCTCGGCCTCCTGTTCCCGACCATCCGGTGTTCCTGTTCCCTGCACAGCCTCCTGTTCCAGCGTTCCTGTTCACCGCCCGGCACTCTGCCTCGGACCTTGCCCCTCTTCGTGTGGACTTTGCTACACCCAAGGTACCTTACCCCCGGGACCAGCACACTTGCAGAGAAGTGCCAACAACTTTCTAAAGAAGGAAAGGTGGTGGTGCAGCAAAAGTTCCTGTCAGGTGAGGGGGAGTTGAACTCTGCTGCACAGCCCATGCTTACAACAGCCACTACCCAGCCGCTGGAGTTTCACTGACTTGAATATGAAGGAGGTGTGAGGTAATGATGTGCAGTTGTAACCAGAGATAGCCAAGGTAAAAAAAAAAATTTAAATCCTGCCATGATGGTAAAATATAATAATAAACTAAACTATCAACCATTTATCACTCCTCAAATGGTACCCTTTACTTTGCTTAACTGTACAGCTGGCAGAGTGTATGCCAGCATTTGTAGATGTTAAAATAAAATCTCATGAACTTCAATTTGATGCCATACATTTTTGATAATCTTCTAGAAAGCATGGAAATTGACGGATTTGTAAGGTCTCAACAATTTATGACCGATGCTGTTGTTCATTCACCCAACCAGAACTCTTGGCATATATACATAATTGGCTGTACATGACAAATCCATTAAATAATGTAAATATTTTTCAAATGCAGCAATGATATCCTTTTTTGGGACCAGGACTTGCATCTCCTGTGGTGGAAAGGGCTTCAGAGCATGAACAGTGGTCATGAATCTGCCTTGCTACTGCCCCGCGACTAATATCAGCTATACAGAGTACAGATATCAGGCAACTTCTGATTTTCAGGGTGGAGAACAGTTAGTATACATCATTCTAGCAGTGTATAAAGTGAACTACAACACAGGCGACTTGGTGCCAAAGTTTCTACTGAACACTTAAATTAAACATTTAATGAGTTACTACAGTATTATCAGAGGACTGTGAGATATGTGCAATTGTATGATATACAAAACTGCAATAGCAGAAATAAGATTGCACGGCTGACTACAGACATGATGTACAGGTTTTGAATTATATACATAATTTGATTTGTATGCCACCTTTCCATAGTTAAAACCATGCCCAAAGCGGCTTACAATATGAAAAAAACCACATAATTACAAGCATACCAAAATGGTAATAAACAATAAATATAATAGCAAAAAGTGCACAAGCAAATTAAACAATATCCACATGAAACATAGTAAGTTCTAAAATAAAGGTACAAAAATTAATATCAAAAACCGCAACACCTCCCCCAACAAAATCTCCTAAACAATAAAAGAAATAGCATTTATTTTGAGTCAAGGAAAAATAGAAGAAACAATCAAATCTGCAACAAAATGTTGCATGGTGGAGTGTGCCTCTTCAGGATTTCAGACACTCCCTTCCAGCCCCCACAGGTTTTTCGTTTCACCATTACCAGAGCTTTTTTCTGGGAGTACTGCGTACCCAAGGGTACGCAGTATCAGCACCTCCCACAATGTTAAAAGTGTGGCACTTACTGTAACAACATTATGGTGAGTACTAGCACCCTTGTTCCATAACAAAGGTAGGGCCACTGAGCAGGCTCAGTCCTACTTTCAGAGTCTCCCTTTAGGGTTTTTATTTCCTTAAAAACAACAACCCTGTACTTCCACAAACCTGGGGGTTCCCTCAAACCTGCTGATACCTCCCTGTTGTTCATTGATTTTTGGCTACATAACCAAAGACACTCATAGCTTGCATATCAAAAATAGATTATAAACATTTTGGGAATCAACTCTGTCACATTTGCGTTCTGTAACATGAGTGATGCTAAAGAGTAGGAATCATATTATACATATTTTGAACTTCTTATGAAGTATAATTAACCTCTGAATTCAAATACACCACCTAAATCCATGTTTTTAAAATGCAAATTCATTTTAAAAAGATTGCTTCATTGTAGATTTGTAGCATGCTTTCCATTCCAAAAGGAAAACCAAGGTAGTAACAACATCATGCCAAAATGAGTAAGATAATATCAAAAGAAAACCAAAGAATATGAAAAACCATCCAACAAAATAAAAATAATCGTTACAAAGGACTTTAACTTCTACAACTGTATCCATCTATTTTCTGGCTTCCCTAACCCCAGGGGTTCACAAATATTTTGAATCAACAGACCACTGCCAAGTCGCAAAAATATCTTCCCGTCTACCATCTGTTCCCAACTGTCAGCAGTAAAATTCCAGACCACTGGGGATGTATTTTGGCAATGCTGGTCCATCTCTCTATTCATTCCCTCAGACCACCACAGTCACTGAATAGACACTCAAACTAGCTCACAGCAGCACCTTTGAAGAAAGCAGGTGCCTGCCAGAGCACTTCAAACAGCCCCAGAATTTCTTACATTGCCATCCCATTGAAATATGCCTCTTAAATAAAGTATACTTAAGATGCAACCTTCAGGGACAAAGAAGTCACTAATAATTATCTTTGGAAGTAACCAAAAGTTGAGATTTCTCCGATATTTAGTCCAATATTGAGTGCACTCTACTCCAAGAGTGAAACCAAGTTGATTTCGACACTATCCACCCAAAAGGGCTCAAGGGTGTAGGCACAGCACTTTCAAAATGCAACTATCTATTATAAACAGTAAAACACAGAGCTAGAAGGATTAAGAATGTCGTCTTCTAATCCCAAGTAGCTTAATCTCAATCACCACCCACAGAATGTTTTTACATGACTTTCAGAAAATGCTCAGACTTCCGATTTCCCGGCAAGAAGGAATTTTATACAAAACCCCTTGTGTGCACATTAACTTATCAAACACTGATATCTTTTGCTAAAGTCAGGCAATCACTTAACACTAACATGCACAGATCTATCTGTATTGGAGCCCCCAGAGAGCTTTGAATTATGTGCATAATTGCAAATTTAGACCTTTTCAAACACTATTCTTGCATTTCATAAGCTTTTGTTTGTATCGAATACTGCCAAAAATAGACAATCATACTTCTTTTAAAAGCCTAGATTTAATTGTTGACTTGTATTATAAAATATCATGATAGAGATGGAACCTGGATTAATTTATAAAAGAGAGAATGATCTACTAAAAAGCAAGACAGTAAATCACTTTTAAACACCAAACACAATTTATTTCTGACTTTAAAACTCATCCTCAAAACATTAATCTACACAAAGGCCAGAAACTGAATGAAACATAATTTGTGGAAACTGATACCTTTCATCACAACCTCTAGCTGAAAAGGTCATTAGATATATTATATCTAAGTGAGCAGCTTATCCCTGCTTCATTACTGATAATTAAGGCAAGTAATATTTTCTTGACAGTAATGTGTCCAGTAAGAGATATAGTCTAGTTTGCATAAAATAAGCATTAATTACCAGAATAGTACCACAGATAAAAAAAATTAAGTACCTGTGTAACATGGTTTCATTATTTTTTCTTCATTTCCTTAAAGAATTAGCAGACTCAGAAACATAATGAGCATATTAAAAATCAATTTTCAGGCACCTATTGAAATTCATAATATATGCAACAAAAAGATTTTCTCTATAAAAGCAGCAAATATCAAGGCATTCTAAAATGGTTACATTACTTTAAATATCAAATGCCACTTCTTTCCTGAGTCTAGGCCAATGATTCTACATTATTTGATGCAGTACTTAGATCAAGCTTTCAAATAATCCTGAGGGCTTAATCAGGAACATTCTTATAGTCAGTTCTGGGAGAAGGAGAAACATTAAAATTGAAAACTTGCTCTACAAAGTTATTACACACCCCAAATATTCCATACTCTTGAAAAAATGCAACTTATTGAAAATTGATTCCCTGTCACTTTATCTGATGAAAGATAAAAAATAGGGTCTAACATTAAGCAATACTAATTGCATCACTTGCAATCCTGTATTTTGTTTTTCTTTCTCCAATTACAGGTACAGTTTAACCCAAGGCAATCCTTGAGGCCTTTCTTGGCATCTCTTGGCAACGTTTGATGCCCCCCTGCAGTCTTCATGCTGCCTTCCCAAAGCCAGGTAAGCAAGGAGCTGGGCTTTGGAAAGGAGGCATGAGGGCTCTGATAGGGTCCTAGAGTTCTCCTATCCCCAAAGCTGAGTTTTTGTTGTTGTTTAGTCGTTTAGTTTGGGACGCAGGTGGCGCTGTGGGTTAAATCACAGAGCCTAGGACTTGCCGATCAGAAGGTCGGCAGTTCGAATCCCTGCGACGGGGTGAGCTCCCGTTGCTTGGTCCCTGCTCCTGCCCACCTAGCAGTTCGAAAGCACGTCAAAGTGCAAGTAGATAAATAGGTACCGCTCCGGCGGGAAGGTAAACGGCATTTCCGTGCGCTCTTCTGGTTCGCCAGAAGCGGCTTAGTCATGCTGGCCACATGACCCGGAAGCTGTACGCCGGCTCCCTCGGCCAATAAAGCGAGATGAGCGTCGCAACCCCAGAGTCGGCCATGACTGGACCTAATGGTCAGGGGTCCCTTTACCTTTACCTAGTCGTTTAGTTGTGTGTCCGACTCTTCATGACCCCATGGACCAGAGCATGCCAGGCACTCCTGTCTTCCACTGCCTCCCACAGTTTGGTCAGGCTCATGTTAGTAGCTTCAAGAACACTGTCCAAACATCTCGTCCTCTGTAGCATTTCCCAATTTGGGGAAGGATGTGGGAGAGCTCTAGGACCCTGTTAGAGCCTTGTGTCTGCTTCCCAAAGCCCTTGTCTCCTATCCCAGCTTTGGGAAGATGTCAGGAGGGTTGGGACAAGTCAAGTGTGCAGCCCGCAGGTTCTGTGTTGAAGTAGTATTGCATCCCACTTGATATGAAAAGTTGGGCCACCCTGGCTTAACCCTTGCTTCCCCACAATGATCTCAATGACACCCCCTCTCCTGCTACATTTGGCTTAGAAAACAGTTTCCAGGAAAAAGAAGGTCACTGTACTGACAGAGTGGCAAGTTGCTTCAGCCCCTTTTTCAATATTTCTGGCACTATCTGATAGAGGAACTGCATTACTACTACTTGTGTAGATGTATCCTTATTTTACTGGTTTGAATGTAGTTTTGGAGCCAAAGCTTGAATCCTGCCAACTGTTTCCATAAGTCTCTATCTTGCTGCTATTTTGGGTATTTCCTGAGCACTGATCCCAAAATTTTCATTGTCTGGGTAAGTAGAACCAGCTGTGATTTAGGCACCCAGGACAAGAAAGCAAAACATGTGTACTAGTTGCCCTCTATCAACATATAATGAAAGAGGATCTTTTGTTGTGTGTTGTCTATGAAGATGCCTTCCACCCTGCCCTGTCTCTAATGGCAGAAAGCTATCTGGGAGGGTCACAAAAGAAAGCTTTGCTCTTCTGTAGAAAGTTTATGTATGCAGGCTCCATAAAGAAAAACAGATGAGCAGCGAAACTAGGGATGGTGAAAATCCGACCCCACATACATTCAGTTGTTATCTTAAGAAGGTGATTGGGGGAAGGGGATAAGAGAGGTGTATAACATTATGCAGAGTGTGGAGAAAGTGGACACAGTTGTTTTTCTTCCTCTCTCGCAATACTAGCTCCTGGAATCATTCTATGAAGCTAAACGGTGGGAGATTCAGAACAAACGAAAGGAGGTATTTCTTCATGTAGCACAGTTAAAACTATGGCATTTACTATTCACTATGGCATCAACTTAGATGGCTTTAAGTAGGGTATTATACAAATTCATGGAAGAGGATTAGGCTATTAGTGGCTAGCAAGGATGGATATATACTACTTTCAGGATCAGGGGCACCATGCCCCTGAAACCAGTTGATGGGGAAGAGCTATTGCCCTGAAACCAGTTAATGGGGAAGAGCTATTGATGGGGAAGAGCTATTGTCGTCATCTTCTCTTGAGGGCTTCTCATAGGCATCTGGTTGGCCACTGTGGAAAACAGGGTGGTGGGCCTTGGTCTGTTCCAGCATTTTTATTCTTATGTCCAGACTGGGCTTCTGGATTGTCTGGATTTGAACAAATTATATGCCCAAATTAGTCTCAGATGTACCAAGTTGTGTTGCAATATTGGTGGCATATGATCTGAGACTTGTTTCCATACAACCAGACACATGAGTTGTGATAACAATGCCTGAAACTATGAAGTTTCCTGGTTTCAATAATTTGGTTAGCAGACACAAAATTCCTGGTTGAGGACTGTCTGCACAAATTTGGTTTGGCACATCTGTAGAAAATTCCTTCGTCAGGTTGTATAGTTCTTTCTGGAATTTCTTAGTGGAATTTGAGGATAGCTAAGATTGCGGGATAAATTATGCTTTTGCTGATTACCTCAGCTTGGGCATAGCAGCAGCAGAACTCTGTAAAAATCTAATAGGTGTCCGAGCCTATGAAACTTATGAAACCACTTTCCATGTAGTATTTGACTGCACAACTGACATGCTAATGGGAGGGAGAGAGAGATTGCATTTTTCTTATGACATCATAATGTGGGTTGAGTAGATTTTTTTTAAAAAAATACTTTCATCCTGTAAAAGAAACACCACCCTGAAAACAAAATAGCTGATCATCTGACAAAACTGAGAAACTTCACACACACATCAGCAAAAGGCCCAGGATCACTGTTTCCTGAAGCTAGAGAAAGATTGGGACATTGCCCTCAGCATTGAATATATTTTCACCAAGGAGATATAGCTACAATTAAATCCATTCTAAAACTATTGTTTTGATCATCATCTAATTACTACGCTAATTCATGTACCAATAAAATTTATCAAGGCTCTCAGATTATTTTATCTACATCAGATTACTTTAATACTGGTTGTCTCACTTAGGATCACTATCCCCCTTTGTAATATAAAGCTTATCAAAGTTTCTGCTCTGCTCTGAAATTTAAAATGGTGTGAATAGCAACAACAACAACAAAAAAAGGATGACGTTAATCAGGTTTAGAAAACCACAGAAGGCATTGGTTGCATGTTTCACAGAAACATGGCTTCATTTTTCAAAATTCTACACTATTATTTGGAAAGAACTCTGGTAAGGATGGTAAACTGGTAAAACCGTTTTACCTCTTTTTTTGGAATGGAGCAATACATTTCACACATGCATACACACTCATTATCATGGACATGCAATTGATAAATTGTGGAGAAGGCCAGGCACATGCAAGCTGGCCCTGTCCCCATGCCTCTTGTACATGTCCCTCCTGCTGAATTCCTTAATTTCCTGTGCTGTGGGGAGAAGGTTTGCATGGAAGTTGCACTCAGATTCAAATCAACTTGGGTAGAAGCCCCATGCAGATCTCTCCCTGTACAACAGGGAAGGGCTGGGGACAGAGCAGAAAAGTGAGAACCACACAAAGATATTGGAGGCAAGGACTACATTCACATCCCTAGCTCTGGCTGCACTTTGACATTCATGTGTTCAGGAAAATGATTGAACCCTTTTTTTTTTATGGCAAACTAAAATGATTGGTGAGGAACTCTTACGCATCCACACCATTAGATATACCAGCCACAGCTTGTACTGAGCATGTGAAATGAGTTTAATATTTGAGCAGCAATAGTCAGTATCAGTAAAACTCTTGGGAGCAAAGCCAAGCACATGATAGACTGCTTTGCTCCATTACACACAATCCATGAGCTGTTTCAACGACAGTTCTAGTACTTCAAGCTGCTTTCTGAGAACAGCGTACATTCCTGTCAGAAAACTGAGTTAGGCCTGAAGTCTAACTAAATGGTATTTCAGTGTTTTAATATATATATTTGCCAAAGTAGTCAGTGATTAATGCAAGAAGAAATAAACCAAAGCTCTCCGATTCCCATGAAGGTGTAATGGCAGAACACCTTTTCTCTTGCCTTTGTGTCTTGTGTCTAAAAAGATGCTATTATGTTAACTGACAAAGTGGGCAACAATTTAAGTCAAATTTTATGACAGCATATATTTTAGAAAAAATAATTTTCAGCGGAAAGGAGGTGCTTTGCAAACTAAATAACCATATCTAAATAGTTGCTTCTGAAGCTTTACAAGTAACTCAGGATTAACGCTTACTTTTACATCTTTTGTTTCTATTTTTAACTTCTCTGTTCTATACATATTAATAACGAAGGCAGGTTTTTTGTTCATTTGATTGCTAATAGGATTAAATATCTCAGATGTCAAATGCATATTTGAAAATCCCCTAATTACATTCTTAAGACGATAAACTATTGATTGCCATATTGTGACTCATAAAGAATTTAGTTGCTAAACTTCTTTTCTACAGCATGTGCATTCATTTCCTTGCCAAATAACCTGGAGAGTACCAGAAAAACCAGGTAACCGAAATATCACTTCATCATGGAATATGCTATACCCATTCTTCGTTATTGTTCAGTTTTGGGAGTCAAAATGCAAATAAAGCATCACAATTGCTCCAACTATGTATTAGACCATTGTAAATCTCCCCTTCCTGGTAAGTTGCTTAATCAGTTGGTTGCAGCTCAAGTTCAGGTGTTTTTGAACAACACATGAACCAGGTGCAATCTTATTTCTGGTACAGGTTTGGTCTAACCTATACCTGGTGAGGGACGGGAACAGTGTGAGCTTGTTCTGAGCTTAAACTAGACATTTCTAGCCAGGGTTGCACTCCACCTAAAAGATCAGGTTTGCACAGGAAATTGAAACATTACAAAATGTGCATAATAAAAGAGATAATTATTTCAAGGTAAGGGACATGATTGTAACACACAATGTTAGGGAGTAGATAGGATTTATCGTTGGTCACCCTTCTTTCTTTTCTTGAATCATACAAATGTAATACTTTGATTATGCACCTTTTGGTGACAGGGATATTGCTAAAATTCTTGCAAACTGACCTGAAGCTACAGAATAGGACAGGATAAGGAGTTGGACCCAGACTTTTAAGTGACTTTTGCCAATTCCCACACCCCCTGCAGCCCCTAGCACTACCTACATTATTGTTCTTTTCTTAGCAATTGCTTGATTTACACAGTCGATGTTAAAATTATATTTATGGTTATTACCGAATAAAATGGCTCACTAGTACTACATTGTCGTATCATAAATAAACATCACTGCACTACAATAGCACTAATTGAAATGTGCAAGAATTCAAAGTCTACAGGTTTACCATGAAGGAGTGGGAGGACACACAATGACAGATCTTTATAGCAAAACTTGCATCTACTAATACTGATAAATGTTGCTCACTTTTATAATAGGATTATATACAAGCACTCAAACACCAGTGTTTTCTACTAATGAGCACCAGACATCTTAGATTCAGAATACTAAGTGCATGCAACAAGGAAAGAAAGTTCTATATTACTCTACGGTGTTTTTTATCAAGTTACCTTGAAAATTAACATGATTTCATAATGTTTTAAACAGAAACATTATATTTTAAAAAGCACATTAAATTAAGCATTAGTTTAAGTCTACCTCTATTTACCCTGCAAAAAATATTCTAATGAAATATAGAATTACAGTGGTACCTCGGATTTACAAATTATAGAAAGTTGCTAACTCATGATTTCCCATTTTATCAACTGATTGTAAACATCACATATAGACAAAGACCACAATTCAAATAACCTGTTGCACAGGTTGAAAGTGTCAACTGCACACAAAATTGGCTGCAAGCCACCTTAGATCTAAATCATGTTGAGGCTTCCACCAGCCCTGGAATCTCTGTTTTTTGTGTCTTGCTTTGGTCCTTCTGGAACAGGGTGGGAAATGGCACCAAGGGCAGTGAAAAGAAGAGAAATTTGGCAAAATTGCAAAAAATTGCCACAACCAGATCAGAGTCCCTTCTTTATAAGATTGAGTTTAAGGATTCTTCTTTGTAAATAACATCCATGCCCACCAAGGTTCCTCACTTGAGCCTGTGTCAAGGAAAAAAGAACTTGAATTCAACAGTCAGACTTTGCAGGAGTACTGGAACTTCCACTTGTGCAATGGGACTTCCCCACTTCCTCCCCCTACCCCCCACATCTGTTCTGTGTGCCCCCCCACCACTCTCTGGAGCAGATTTAGGAGTGACACAACGATGGGGGGATGGGAAGTCCCATTGTGCAAGTCATTCTGCTCTCACATTTATTGATCATTCCAAAAGTGTAAACAGCCAAAATATTTTACACATAGTTGTAAATTCCATATACATTTGTAAAAATTGTATTGTTTAATGCTTTCAACAGCCATGGCACTTTTACTCCAATTTTATATCATTAAATATAAAGGAGAAAGGCAGTAGGCAAGAGGACTAAGCTGAACTCTTCCCTACTTCAATGTCTATGTGTTATGAGTTTGTGGGTGCCAGACTCCTCTAAATTTCTGGGTTCAATAGGTGATAGAATTTAAGGTTTGGGGTGCTAAAACTGGGTGCCAGCCCATGAAAATCCAAGCCTATTTGGGTGAGAAACTCTTGCAAATGATGTAGGATATGTTGTGGGAGGGTGTAGACATATGGGGGAATTGGTGGAAATCCACTTCCTTGTGCTAATTGGAATAGAAATTTAGGATTCAAGCCAGTATTTGCGTGGGGCTAACCTTATTCCCACAACACCCCACCCCCCTTTTTGAATATATTATTTGTCTCATCTACATCAGGAATAACTAACCACTCAAGACATTGTAGAAAGTAGTGTTAAAAAGAATTTTTCATTGGCACAGGTAAGTTACTGTGTTCCAAGCAGATGCTGGAGTTAATGATTTTCCCAGGTAAGAAGTGAATCATTAGTTGTATAACCATGGTAATGAGACGTGATCCTTAAACTCCTTATTTTAACTTTATGTAAAAATTATGTACTTTTCTATATGAGTTCTTACTAATATAAAACACGATTCTAGTTTCTTTAATGATTTGCCAAAAAAAAATCATTGCAAACATAAATGGCACCGATATGGAAAAATTAAAGGTAACACACTGAAAAAAATGAAGTGTTTTTTGTTGTTTTTTAAACCTCTCTCCTGTTTCTACATGCTTGGTTAAAAGTCTCTTGACAGAAATAAAAAGATCCTCCCCAGCATATGGAAGAGTTGCTATGCCCTTCCG
The DNA here is from genome assembly GCF_965153285.1 of Podarcis tiliguerta. Classification (NCBI taxonomy): domain Eukaryota; kingdom Metazoa; phylum Chordata; class Lepidosauria; order Squamata; family Lacertidae; genus Podarcis; species Podarcis tiliguerta. The sequence goes on from NC_139534.1 coordinate 72,172,703, forward strand.
GGGATGGTCTGTAACTATGTTCACCTCAGGCACGCCAAGGAGAGGTGAATTGTCAAATGTAATTTCAATCACTGGGTGGTTTGGTTGAGTCAGATTAGTTGTATGCAATCATGATAGATAGTTTATCCCAGCCCCAAACTGCCACTTGGGAAATCTTGCACGCAAACGAACAGAAACTCAGTCATTATTAGTGTCAAGAAGGTATACAGAGGCAAAATTTGGTTGGCAGCCAGGCAAGATGAATCAAGGCGAAAAAGTGACCAATTGCATGTTCAAAATGGAAATTGATAGGCACATTGTAGTTTGGGGAGGTTTTAAACACCAGAAAAAGTCATATATTATTAATTGTTCAATGATTAATATTTTAAAAGTGTTCTTTATGGAGAATTTTCTTTAAAAGTCAATGTAAATTAGACACATTAGTATCCCAATTTTTAAGCCTTTATGGAAAGAACTGTATTGTGGCAAGAAAACATATGTATTTTATGTAAGAGTATAAAACTAGTCTGCAAGTACAAACATTTCCCCCCAAAATGAATCATAGCAAAATAATTGCTCATACTAAAATGTTTATATCAGTATCATTCTGTTTACCAAATTTAATGGCTATTTCAGTTTGATGAATCACTTCGTATTAGAGAGGTCATTTTCTCTATCCTTTTGTAAGTACTGCTTAATAATGATTTGCCCTCCAAAGCTATCAGTGTTAGAGCAACAAGATGTTAAAACACTAAGGTGAGTAATCACCAGGTTGGTCCATTAGCAAAAAATTACTGGGAGAAAAAGCCATCAGGTTTCATAGCCTGAAGTGATATGCTCTGACAAATCTAACAGCTCTTTCTATGTCATTCCTAATGCACTTGTCACTCAGTATTACCCATCCTCATTAATGACAATGGGAAAGTTTATCTTGGTAACACGTTTTAAATCATCCACTCTTTACAATGGGACCATGAAATCTCTTATAAAACATGAGGCGGGAACTACATTGACAACAAAAGCTCTTCCTGGCAGCTTTACTCTTAATTCCTGTTCAAGGAATAATCTGTTTATCATAAAATCATACAGAACAATATATTAAATGAAATCTGAAACAAGAATAGGTAGTGTGATTTTCAAACACATAAGTATTTTTACAACATTGGTACTAGGTTACAAACGTTATTTTAAACTAGCATAATTTATATGGCTCCTTGCTTCATCTGTAAATGACAGGATCTGAAAACTATTTTCCTGGAAATTCAGAAATGCTTAAAACAAAAATGCAAAAAGCACTTTTATTTGTTTCCTCACACTATATTCTGCCTTTCCTCTTAATTAAAGTGCAAGGTGGCTAAAAATACAAAATAGAACAATCACAATAAATAAGTTATTGTTAAAACACAACAAATCATGATATAAAAAAAGAAATAAAACAGCAACCACAGCCAGCAAATTGCCAGTTACATTCCAAATGGTTAGACAAAAGAATTTTTACTTTACTCTTAAATAAGGCCAATGTATGAATCACAGAGTTGGAAGGGGCCCCAAGGGTCATCTAGTCCAACCCCCTGCAATGAGATGTCCAGATGTCATTTGGGTGGGAGTTGCATAATGTTCTCTCTTGTGCCATTGTCAAACTAGTAGAATATAATGCTCAGCCAACAAGAAGGGTGTCTCCAGCTGATCTTAGTAGTTGGGTAGGGCAATACTGGAGAAGCACATGGGCCCCAAATCAATCACTTACAACTTCAATTAATCCCACTAGCTCACAGGCAGCTAGTGAAGAGATCTGAGGACCAGGCTAATATGATCTACGCTTGCTACACCAGATAGCATATGGACAATGGCATCCCACACCAGCTTCTCCTTCTGGACCACCTTGAAGGGGAATCCCACATAGAACACATTACAGTATATAGGAGGTTATTAGCAGATGGGTAACTGGGGGCAAACTGTTCCTGTTCAGGAATGGTTGTAGCTAATGGACCAACTGAAGCTAAACATAGGTGTTCCTCACCACTGAAGTCACGTGGCCTCCAGCAACAGTTTAGAATCAAGGAGAACTCCAAAGTTATAAACCTGATCTTTCAGGGGTTGTGCCACACATTCAGAACAGCTTTCTCTCTAATTCCTGGTCTTGGGAACCACTGACCCACAGAGCCACTGTTTAGAGAGGATTCACTTCAGTTTAATGGCCTTCATCCAATTCATCACATCAACACTCTCTTCTTATTCAGACAGAATGAGTAGTGCTGGGTATCATACATATATTGCGGGTATTGCACGTCAAACCCTTGTACGTATTTGTTCGCTTAGTAATTCATAAATCCCTTGCAAATTTTGAAAAAATTATTTAACTTGTTTAAAAAAGCAATATAGCACTTCCTATTTAAAAAAAATCAAAGCTGTGTATTAAAACAATAATAAAAAAACAAACAGAAACAATAATACACGATTTCTGATAATATAAAAATCACAAGAATACAGTAACCATAAAAGCTGACTGCACCCACCAAGCAATATTAATGGCTAGGAAATGCCTAGGCAAAAAAGTATGTTTTCCACATGCTTTGGAAACATAATACTATTAATGTATGCCCTATTTCTGAAAGGAGGATGTTCCACATGATGGCTGGTAGTACTACTGTGAAGTGGTCACATCATGGATTTTTGAAGGCTGCAAATTATGATCTTACTGCAGGGTTTCCCAAACTTGGGTCTCCAGCTGTTTTTGGATCACAGCTCCCATCACCCTTAGCTAGCAAGACCAGTGGTCAGGGATGATGGGAACTGTAGTCCAAAAACAGCTGGAGACCCTGCCTTACTAAATTGGCAGGTCTATGTGGTAGAAGGCATTTTCTTTAGTAACCTTAGACCAAGTTGTAAACCAACAGTAGATCCTTAAACATGGCTTGGTAACAGACTGACAGTTAGCCCAGTTTCTTTAACAGGTGTTACACGATCATGTTAGGGTGCCTCACTGAGCAAACAAGCTCCTGCATTTAATACCAACTGCATATTCTTATTTGTTTGTATATTTATTTTTTGATTTGTATACCACTCTTCATCCAAAGATCTCAGGGCAGTTCACAGCACAAAATGCAAAAACTGAACCAAAAACAGAGCAAACCAATACCTCTCCCCCTCCAAACACATTTAAAAGGACATAGAATAGCCCAGTTGAAGAGGAACGTTTTTGCTTGGGGGCAAAAGATGTACAGTGGTACCTTGGGTTAAGAACTTAATTTGTTTTGGAGGTCTGTTCTTAACCTGAAACTGTTCTTAACCTGAGGTACCACTTTAGCTAATGGGGCCTCCCGCTGCCACTGCCTGATTTCTGTTATCATTGTGAAGCAAAGTTCTTAACCTGAGGTACTATTTCTGGGTTAGCGGAGTCTGTAACCTGAAGCCTCTGTAACCTGAAGCGTCTGTAACCTGAGGTACCACTGTATAATGAAGGCACCAGGCGAGCCTCCCTGCTGAGAGCATTTTACAAACGGGAAGCCATTGCATACAAGGCCTGTTCTTGTGTTGCCATCTTCCAGACCTCTTGCAGAGGAAGCACATGAAGAAAGGCCTCCTATGATGAGATGATAATCACAGGGTCCAGGTCAGTTCATATGGGGAGAGACGGTCCTTGAGGTATTGCTGTCCTGAAGCATTTAAAGCTTTATGGGTCAAAACCAGCACTTTGAATTGGGCTCCGAAACTAATGCAGTTCGGCTAGGACCAGTGTAATATGCTCAGACCATCTTGGCCCAGAGAGCAACCTGGCAGCTTAATTGTGCACCAGCTGAAGTTTCTGAATTCAGTGCTGCTCTCAGGAACTAGTCCCATAGGTAAGAAAAATAAAGAACTGGATCTTTGAAAATATGTCAAATCATTTCATAGACATCCATAAGACCTCTAGTTAGAAGGGTATGCTGGAGGTGGGGAGACTTGTATCCAGAAATATGCTAATTAACAAATAACCATATGCACTGACCCACTGGCACAAGGCCTCTGTAAACTGCATGGCAGCATATATATATATATCCCTCTTGTGCAAATCTCTGGAGTTTTTAATCTTCATAATATGGCTTGTGCTTATTTTTACTTTTTGGTCTAGTAAATGCAGAATGACTTCAGACGTGATGCAAAGCATCTCACAGAAGTCCAGTAAAAGGAAACCTGAGCCATTCATACAGAAGAGATGTGTCAGATCCAAAGTCAGCTGTAGTTTATATTTGATTCAAAAATAAAGGAAGCAGGAAAACCATTGATATGAATGCTATGGACATTCTACATCAAATTACATATTAAGTAGGTTCTGATAAGAGAACTGCCAATTCAATCTACTTTTAGTCAGCTGGAATGCTTACTCTTAAAGGGAAGAAAAAGCAATGTCGGGCAAGATATGTGACCCACGTGTAAGCAGGTTTCCACACAGGTATTGCTTACTGGATCAGGAACTAAGGCAGTAAATTGGATGTGCATCCAACCATGGATGAGGTTTATCCACCATGTGTCGCTTTCAATTGGATGTGTATTCCAGTCCCTATCCAAATGTTCATCCCTAACCATATATAAATACCCTTTTGAAGAGTGACAAAAGCCAGTAAGATGAATCATCCTTTGGGCCTCATACTGTCCAGCCCTGGAAAAATCCAGTTATTATTCTGCAACGTTCTGAAAATATTTTGGATATTATTATTTTTTACACATCATTAAGCATTAATGCCTCAATGTGCATAATAAAACAAAAAGTTACAAGAAAAAAGTGACTAAAATGTTGTTGGCGTCCATCTGTATCAAAAGCCAGTGAAGTGTGCTGTGGGAGGACTTATACTCAGATGTATAAAATAAAATTTACATGGACGAAAGCTATTTTTAGGCTTCTGTCCTATACACACTTAACTGGGAATAAGCTCCAACACTGGGGCTTACTTCTGAGTAGATGTGTACAGGATTGCACTCTAAGATATTTAAGCACAGACTTGTCTTATATCACACAGGGAAGCTCCTGGTAGTTATTTATTGCAATACCTGCCCACATTTAATATTTATGCTGCCTCACACTCCATTCATTTTTAGAGAGAATTAAAGAAGCGGCTATAATAACTCTGCCAATAAAACTATGGGAATGTTATCTTTAGTTCTGATGATGCAGACCCAAGCAGAAACAGCCCATGGCCAGGGCATTGCTGTGCTCGTGAAGAACTAAGCTACATGCCATTCAGCCTTTTGAAGCTACATTGTTTATTTATTTATTTACTAGCACTGCATGTATACGCAGTCATGCACGAGTCGATCGCACGTAAGTGGGGGACACTTGTTACTAAGAATTAACAACGTTCTTAGGACAGACTAATGGATAGGCAATGGAACACATGAAAACCAACTTCAACTGTTCATCTAATTTTTGGTCTCTAAGGTGCTACTGGAAGGATTTTTTTTTAATTTTGTTTCGACCATGGCAGACCAACACAGCTACCTACCTGTAACTGTTCATCTAATGAAACTATTAACAGGGAAAATATTCTATTATGGAATATGTGTACCTGGAGATTTGCATGAGTGAAAACTGCTTATCTGAGCATGGGAGGTAGATTGAAAGTATATGGGTAAAAATTGTAGGAGAGGGAAACCACAGTGATCTTACTGTAGGTGTCTGCTATGGACCTGAAAGCCAAACTGATAACTTGAATGATGCCTCCCTACCGCAGATTACCAAACATTCAAAAAGGAGAGGTATAGTACTCATGGGAAGTTTCAACTACCCCAATATGTGTTGGAACTCAAACTTTGCCAAGACTGTAAGGTCCAACAAATTCCTCAATTGACTCACTGACCACTTTATTTCCCAGAAGGCGGAAGAAGCAACAAGGGGGTCATCTCTCTTGGACCTGGTCCTCACCAACAGGGAGGAACTGATTAAAGAAGTGAAGGTACAGGGAACCTTGGGAGGAAGTGATCAGGCCTCTTTGGTTTCATTATAAACACACAAGGGAAAGCTGAGTGTAGTTGGACATGCATGCTGGATTTCAAAAAGCTTAAGGAACTACAGTGGTGCCCCGCAAGACGAATGCCTTGCAAGACGGAAAACCCACTAGACGAAAGGGTTTTCCGTTTTTCAATGCGCTTCGCAGGACGAATTTCTCTATGGGCTTGCTTCGCAAGACGAAAATGTCTTGCGATTCTTGAGGGGTTTTTTCGCTCCCCACCCCCTTTTTCCAAGGCGCTAAGCTGCTAATAGCCTTTTAGCAGCTAATCCGCTAATCCCTTAAGCCTTTAATAGCCGCTAATAGCCGCTAAACCGCTAATAGCGCTAATAGGGTTGCTTCGCAAGACGAAAACCGCTAGACGAAGAGACTCGCGGAACGGATTCTTTTCGTCTTGCGAGGCACCACTGTACTGGGTGAAGTCCCAAGTGAGATGCCACTGGCTGCATTACACTTCCTACTCAGATTATCATAATGATATTGGACCTGATGAGGGCTGCTTGCTCCTGTTCTGCTTAATTAACATGAGAATCCCTCCACCGCATGGGAGCAGACCATGCTTTGGTTCCTCTCCATGCCAGCATTAAACCAATGAAACTGGTTAAAACTGGTGAAGAGCCACAATGTGGACTCCTCCTGCATTTATATTGCTGTAATTTTTATTTTCTTTAGTTGTTAAATATGTTTCACCATCCTTTCCACAAAATAGGTTGAGAAAGATTGAGGCAGTTAACAACAGTAAAGTACAGATGGATAAAAAACAAATAAACAACTACCTAAACAAACTTAACTTTTATAGTGGCCATAAACAAGCAACCCTGAATCATTTGCCTGCTGTTAACAGGTGAACAGAGAAGCAGCTACAGAACTCCCTTGGAAAGTCACAGAACGTGGGAGAACCCATTCTGAAGGTCCACTCTCAATTCCCTACCAAACATTCTTCAGATGCTGGTGGGACAGAAAGAAGATCCTTTCCCAGAGATCCAAACTGGCTTATATAGGAGAATACAGTATTTCAAATAACTTGGTCAAAAGGTGCAGAAGACTTTCTAGGTCATAATCATCACTTTTGAATTGTGCTTGGAAATGGTCTGGTAGCCAGTGAAGCTGATGTAACAGCAATCTGGCAGACCCACAATGAGTTTGTTATGGTAGTCTAAACAAGATGTAACTAATGCATGTGTTGCCACAGCCAAATCATACATAGAATTATAGAATTGCAGAGTTGGAAGGGATTCTGAGGATCATCTAGTCCAACCCCCTACAAGAATATGCAGCTGTCCCATACAGGTATCGAACCTGCAACTTTGGTGTTACCAGCACCAAACTCTAACCAACTGAGCTATCCAGGCTGACATCTCCAGGAACAAGCATCATTGGCTCATGAGCTTTAGCAGTATCAAAAGCACTCCTGGTTACTTCTGTGATATGGGCATTCATGTTCAGGGCTAAAACCAGAAGTAAAGTGAATCTAAGTCTCCAAAAAAAGTGCAACACTATCCAAGACAGGGTGAGGTCCCACATGATCTTGGTGGCATAGGAAGGAGTGGCAGTGCAGCAACTCTCCAGCTTTAAAACCCCATCCTTAGTAAAAGGTCTATATATCTAAAGACTGAAAGGACGACTGTATTGATTAATCATACTGTACTACAGCTTTCAGCTATGATAATGCTAATCATGAGGCACTGATATAAAAGCTGCCCTACTGGGAAAGTGTTCTCTGTTAAGATGTTTAAATTAATCCCTCACAAGGAAGACACAAAGAATGGTATTTCATTCTGCTTCCTGGTTCAATGTTCTTGAGCATAATCAAGGAGTGATCTGGACAGGCTGATGACACCTTTCTCTGTCTTCTTCATCTGACAAGATTTTGTGTGTGTGTGTGTGTGTGAAAACATACATAATGTATTATTTGTTTTTGTTGTACAGTTGTTATATAGTACAGATGGCTGAAAATAGCACTTCAATTTAAAATTCACACTACTTTTTGCAATATAATTTGAGGAAAAGGCGACTAGATCAGATCAGAGAGCTGCACCAACTGTGGAGGGTTTTCCATATGTAATTTGAAATGACATAGGGCTGGTTCAGAGACCCTGAAAAATCCTGACCAGACAAATGAGAATTAGCAACATGGAATCAATTTCATCAAAGCACCTTGCTTATGAACCTCCCTGAGGTTTCTTCTTGTCAGTGGAGAGAATACTTAGCTAGATGGACAACTTGTCTGATGCAGAATGGCAATGCTTATGTTCTCAAGGGAAGCCTATTCTGATAGGCAGGTATTCTGACGGACCAGCATAATATACAGAATACATCCCAAAATGAACTGAAGAGCAATGCTGTAAAGATGAGAAGTGAATTATCAAGGATGATGACAGGGTATGGGAGGGATGGCATCAGTATGTTTTCCCTACCTAGGGCAGTACGGTATTCAGAAAATAATTTCTTCATACTTGGGGCTGAGCAACTTTCTTGGCTACACCGCCATCTATTTTTTGCATACAACCACAGGGCAACACTGCACAGAAAATAAAATTGTTGCTTTTTAATTGATTCAGTCAAAGGCATCCAGGGATCACCTGTGATGTGGCAGTGACTACCAGGGAAAGGGCTTTTCCATAGTGTCATCTCCGCTTGGAAATGTACTTCCCAGAAAAGCTTGCATGGACCCATTTCTCTCTTTTTTTTTAAAGAATATTTTTTTATTAACCGACCAATCACATCAAATCAAACCAAATTACATAAATTCCAAATTACACAGCCGAATTTTAAATTTTTGTTGGGGGTACCCATATTTCAAGTTCCGAAGGAGATCCAATCAACTTCTTGCTTCTTACTGCTGTTTTAATGTCCACAAATCTAACCTTATGATGTTCACAGTACTATCCAGTCCTTTCTTATTGTTTTTCCACATCACTTGTTGTTATTTTCATATATTTTTCCTTTCTCTTTGTGACCTCTGATAGTCTCCGCAAGCTGGTTAGAACAGTTTGTAATCCTGCGTGGATTTTTTTTTTATCCAATAGCCATATCCAGACGTTTTCCATATAACATCACTTCCATACATCAAAACAGTCTTAGTGTCATTAATCTTCACCAATCTGCCTCCTTTCTCAAAACCTCCGAGGAGATTCACCAGGAATACAGTCTGCAAATGAGTCCATTCCTCCTCCCGCCTATAAATCCTTTGGCAAGATGGCGACTCCGAATTAATTGCTGCGCCATTCCAAAAGCTCTTATTGCTTCTCGATCTCCATAAAGCATACTTTTGGTTAAAGTTTATCTCCACACAGACCTTAATCATCCTGCTTGGGTCAGTTCAACCGACGATTCTAATGAGGAGGGGTTCTTGTAAATCACATAGAAGGAAAGTAAAAAAGGTCCCCCCCCCATTCAGTCCCATTGTCAACATACCCAGCCTTTGGTGTATCTTCATCATAAAATAATCCTGTTTCTCCAGCCTGCCGTCTTCTTTCGCAGAGGTCACTTAAATTAGCAGACTTCACTCCCCTTCTTCACTTGAAATATGTGCATTTGCTTCTTTTGTAATTAAGTATTCCAAATTGCTGCAGCTAGTGCGCGATCAGAGACAGCGTCCAGGAGAGCCGATGTCCACACGGGGCATTCTGCCTAGGGCCTTCACCCCCTTCTTTCAAATTAGCGGGTGATTTATGGGCACAGCAGGCAAGGGCAGTGTTCCCCATTTCCCTGGGGCAACAAGGGAGGCTGCCTACTCCCATAACAGCCTCTTAATTACCCCGTGTGGGTCGGAGAGATGGTATTGTCGGCCATCTTCCAATGCACCCCTAGTGGCCCCCCTGCATGGACCCATTTCTCATGTCTTTTCAGCATTAGGCAAATATATTTTCACAGGCTTTTAAACTTTTAAACATATCATTTTGCTTGATTTGTGTGGTATTTTATATATATTGCTGCTGTTTATGATTATTTCCTTTACATTTTATTGTAAGCTGCACTGACAACACCTTTATAGAGTAGGGTGAACATCTTAATAATGACAGTTGAAAAGACAAAAATTGGTGTGTATTATTATTATTATTGTTATTATTATTATTATTATGTTTAATTTTTGATACCACGCTTCATCTGAACATCACAGGTTGGTCTACAATACAAAAACAAAAACAACCACCACAATAACAAACAAAAGCAATAATCCCCTCAGTTTAAAAGGCCATAATTAGAGGCCTGGGAGACGAGGAATTCCCCCCCCCCCCCGGAAGCTAAAGATACGTAACAAGGGAGTCAGGCAAGTCTCCCTGGGGAGACCACTCCACTAATACAGAACCACTGCAGAAAAGGCCTTGCTACCCTCCAGACTCTTGCAGAGGAGGCACACGAAGAAGGACCTCAGAAGTTGATCACAAGGCCTGGACTGGTTCATATGGGAAAAGGCAATCCTTGAGGTACTCTGGTCCTGAGCCATTTAAGGCTTTATAGGTCAAAACCAGTACTTTGAATTGGGCCTGGAAACTAACTGGCACCTAGTGCAGTTGGGCCAGGATTGGCGTTATATGCTCAAATCATCTTGCCCCAGTGAGCAACCTGGCCGCTGAATTGTGTACCAGCTGAACTTTCTGAACTATACTCAGAGGCAGCCCACAAGTATATTGCATTGCTGTAATCTAACCTTACCAGAGTGTAGACGACCAAAGTTAGGAGATCCCTGTCCAAATAGGGGCACAGCTGTGTCACCAGCTGTAGCTGATGGAAGATGCTCCATGCCACTGAGGCCACCTGAGCCTCAAGCAACAGCAATTGATTTAGAAGTACCCCCAAGTTGCATACCTACTCTTTCAGAGGGGGTGTAACCCCATCAAGAGCAGGCAACCTCCCATCCACCCAGTCTATGGAATTGCCCACTAACAGTGCCTCAGTCTTATCTGCATTGAACTTCTATTTGTTGGCTCTTATCCAGTCCATTACTGAAGAAAGGCAACCCACTAGCACATCTACTGCCATACCTGCAGATGTAAAGGAGAAGTAGAGCTGTGTGTTATCAGCATATTGCTGACAATGTACTCCAAAATTTTGGATGACCCTGCTCAGTGATTTCATGTATATGTTAAACAGCATGGGGATAAAATTAAACCCTGAGGAACCCCACCTTGAAGGATCCATGGGGCTGAAGAGCTCTCCCCAAGCAGCACCCTATGGAAGTGACCATCCAAGTAGGACTGGAACCACCACAATGCAGTGCCTAACTCGGACAAACAGCTCCAGTACCATGGTCAATGGTATTGAAAACTGCTGAGAGGTCGAGGAGAATTAACAAGGACACATTTTTCGTGTATCTCCCAACAAAGGTCATAATACAGGGTGACCAAAGCAGTTTCTGTGCCAAAACAATAACAGCAGCAGCAGTGTAGCATAGGTCAAATTAAAACAAGGGGAAAGTAACACACAGCAGAAACAACATAAAGGAAATTAGCTTAAAGAAGAGCTGCATGCCATGGATTTGAAAAAACAAGCCTGGTAGAATTCTTCAAGTTAAGAGCTTCAGTCAGAAAATACAGATAGTCTGTATAGTAGATTTCAATATGTGATGATACTATGGTTTTCAAATTCAATGCACATATACTATTGTATTCTTAATGTTTCTACACATCAATATGCAGATGAGGGAAAAGGAACTGAATTTCACATATTTTGGTCAAAGCAATGATAGTCTAAAAGTAGTAATTCAAAACTTTGGATGAAGTGTAGTTAGTATTTAAAAACCATTTATTTATTCAAAACTTCTGAAATAATGCATTTCATTTTTGACAGGCAGTCTTTTACAATATTGAAACCCAATCCTTGATTTCATCAAACCTTTCATATTCTGTGCCTTATTCCTGGAAGGCTTATGCCAAAACGATTTAGTTTGATTTTCTTTAACAATGGTAGGTTGGCTTGACAGCATCTGACAAAACAATTCAGTGAAGTACTGCATACCAGGTAAAAAGAACCTGAACTGGCTAGTAGATGAAATAATGCTGAATGGGACATGCAGGTATGAAAGAATAAATCCTGTAGGTACTTTATTGCTTTAAAAAGGTTACACTTAATTTCAAATAACTAAATTTAAAAGTTATTTCATACCTCCAAATTTTTATCTACCATTTAATTCTTTTAGTTTGGTGCCTTTAACTTAAGTACCTATTGCTCAATCCAGTCTAAATGAATGGGAATAACTCACAACTAAAATGTCTTTTGGTTTGGTCCTTTGTCCTTTTAAAGTGAGAGTATACACTGTTGGGAGAAATGGTTCCTTTGATCTGCTGCCTTCTAGCTCTTGAGCTGAAGTGGAAACTCAGGAGTGTCATGTTCATATAAGGATGTGTTTCTTGTTATAGAACAAGGAAACATCCAACGTGGCCTTTATGTTTCATGTGAACCTCAAAGCTCTTTCATTTCCTAAAGGCAAAAGCAGCAGTAAGTTACTACATACTAAATGTTAACACCTTCAGACGTATCCACACAATGTCTTTAGTCCTCCAATATTATATAGGTTTCCTATATAACACACTGCCCATACTTCCTTTCCTTCTATAACAGTTTCTTGACAGTAGAGACCATAACACCTTTCCCCCCCACAGAGGTTTTATGACTGGCTTACTAGGATTCTCTTGGTTCTCATAGTGCTAAATAATGTACCTGTGAAAAGCAGGTCTAACAGCCTGAAGGCTCTGTGAGAATAGGGAATTGGGGCCCTCAGCTGCACTCAAATTGCCTGGAGCTCTTGCTACAAAGGGAAGCTGGGGAATGCATTGGATGGCCCAAGATTTTTCTCCCCTCAAAGGATGTTTATATGGTGCATACAGTTCAAGAAATTAGTTTTTTTTAAAGGAGCTTTAATAGCAACAACCATCTCTTGGTCAGTCTTAACTTTCCATGTGTACTTTAAAGAGCTCTCAAATCACTCCCCCAATAAAGTGGCACTGCATAACAAACTTTGTCACAATGGTAACATTCTGAATAATCCCAGTGTGGTGCTTCTTACTGTATGAGTAATCCCTTAGTGAACACAATGAGAACATGCCTTTTTGAAACAAAACAGCATTGTCCAATTCTAGCAATTTGTACCACTACTTCCAAAGTGATACTGCATCTACTAAAATACAAAAGTCTCCATTTCATGGCAAGCAAGGTGGATGTGAAGCGAAGCAAAGCAAAGCAAATACTACCACTTTGGCAATAACTACAATTCCAGTCAGAGGTACAAAGAAAACTCAGTGATGCTTTAAGACGGACTTCAGCAGGGTTTGCACTTAACATTTTCTGTATTTCACTTTAAGACTCTTTCAATATGTCTTGCAGTGTTGTGAAAGAAGGATTGCCATTTTCTTATTTGTAAAGGTCTTCTAAATAAAGATACTTGGTCCATAACAGTATAGGGGACACTGAAGCACTCAAAGCTGATGGGCCATAAATAGACACCAGCAAGCTGTGCTATTTTTCTAGAAAAAGAATGAATGCCTCTATATCCTTACGTGTTTCCACCTCCCTGAGAAAAGTCAGTGGTGTGATTTTTAACAGTGGGTGATTCATGGACAAAGCCCACTAAATGAAGCCTAACACTTTGCTTCTCCATAAGGTACAATATCAATTATAATACCAAATCAGGGTGTAGCATACAGGTTGCATTACGCACCAAGCAGTTCCTGATTTAGATCACGAGCTTGCTTAGGCAAGGGTCAACCTGTCATTGGCAATATGATGGTGGTACTGATGTTGCTGCTGATCGTCACTATCATCTACCTTACAGGGTTGCAGAAAGGCTTGAAAAAAGGACAATATGGGAAAACCTTGAGCATTCTCAGTTGCAGTATACAGAGCTCCTCCAGAAGACCTATTTCTTGAGCATTCATTCTGTTTTGCTTGCACAAAGCTTACACAGAGGTTTGTTTATACCTGGCCTTCATTGGGAACTTGTGCTTCTTTACTTGTGGGATGGTCATATGATGACCGGCATTCATCCTGATTTGCTTACGGGGTATCTTACATTAGTTGTTCATTCACCCCACACTTTTCTATGCATTTCCTCAACACTTTCCTAACCCCAAAAAGTCCAGTGTTGTTGGTTTTTTTAAGTGGATGTGTTGCGTTAGGGTGCCAGAGTCCTTTCAACCACTTTAATTGTGCAAACCTGAAGTTCTGGTATGTGTTGAATACCATAGGGTACCTTGATTTCAGTAAGGCTTTTGACAAAGTCTCCCATGACACTGTTTTGAGGCAACTGAGGGGATGCTCATCAAATTTACAGAAGGTACCAAACTGGGAGAGGTAGCTAATGCTGCAGAAGACAGAATCAGAATTCAAAATGACCTTAACAGATTGGAGAACTGGGCACAAGCTAACAAAATGAATTTCAACAGGGACAAATGTAAGGTTCTGCACTTAGGCAGAAAGAACCAGATGCACAAATATAGGAAGGGGGACACCTGGATTGACAGTAGTACATGTGAAAAGGATCTAGGGGTCTTGGTGAACCACAAGCTTAAGGGGAGTCAACAGTGGGATGCAGCAGCAAAAAAAGCTAATGCCATTCTAGGCTGCATCAACAACAGTATAACGCCCGGATCAAGGGAAGTAACAGCACCACTCTATTCTGCCTTGGTCAGACGACACCTGGAATACTGTGTCCAATTCTGGGCACCATAATTTAAGAAGGATGTTGACAAGCTGGAACGTGTGCAGAGGAGGGCAACCAAGATGATCAAGAGTCTGGAAACCAAGCCTTCTGAGGAGCGGTTGAAGGAGCTGGGTATGTTTAGCCAGGAACTGGGTGTTTTAGCCTGATAAAGAGGAGACTAAGAAGAGATATGATAGCCATCTTCAAATATATCAAAAGCTGTCACATGGAAGAGGGAACAAGCTTGTTTTCTCCAGCTCTGGAAAGCAGGTCTTGGACCAATGGCTTCAAGTTACAAGAAAGGAGATTCCAACTAAACATACAGAAAAAACTTTCTGACAGTAAGAGGTGTTTGACAATGGAACGGTCTCCCTCAGAGAGCTGTGGACTCTCCTTCCTTGGAGATTTTAAAGCAGAGGTTTGGTGGCTACCTGCCATGGATGCTTTAGCTGAGAGTCCTGCATTGCAGGGGGTTGGACTAGATGACCCTTGGGTTCTATGGTTCCTCTTTTGATGTCATTTCAGAACAGCAAGAAGCAGGATTTTATTCAATAAAAGGTAAAGTTATGTTGTTTGATTGTTGTTTTTCCCCCCTGGTTGTATGGGTTAGGGAAAATAAGTTTTTCCCAGTTGTCTGACAACAAATTGGTAGGCATCTGCCATGTGTGTGTATGTGTATGCAGAATGCTATAATAAGAAAATAATTATGTTTACTCACTTTCCAGACATATTAGTCTCATGTTTGGGGGTTTAGGGAGTCCTTTGTATATGTAATCCCAATAGGGCTTACTTCTGGAAAGATCTGCACAGGATAGGGAATTCTAATCTGAAGTACCCATTGCAAAAACTAAAGCAGGGTAGTCTTTACTCTGAATTAGTTAATCCGCAACACTCATGTCTCTTGCTTCATACATCATCAGTTCTGATTCCGCCCACTGCCAGCATGTGCCCCAATAGATCAACTACAAGGGAATGCAACCCTTGAGAGAAGAAAGGTTCCCAACTCCTGTTGTACACCTTTAGAAATATATTTTGTTTAAAAGAAAAACAAGAAGCAAATTCTTAGAAATTAATTATGTCCAATTTACTCTTTTAGTTATTCAATGGAAGAATAACACAAAAATAGAATATCAGATCTAGTTATATAGATATTGATCACTGGGAATCTAGAATAATTCAAGTACAAATTTTGCCCTGGAATCATAGGTCAAAGCACTTCCATTTTCCACATTCTAGAAACTAGAAATTGTTGACATTAATTCATTAATTAAGTGTCATACAGTGCAGTCTGTAAATATCTAACTCCTAAAAGCAGGAAAAGTATAGCCCTTTCCAGTCAGTCTTTGAATACATGTATGGGGGATAATGGGGACGCTGGTGGCGCTGTGGGTTAAACCACAGAGCCTAAGACTTGCCGATCAGAAGGTCGGCGGTTCGAATCCCCCCAACGGGGTGAGCTCCCGTTGCTTGGTCCCTGCTCCTGCCAACCTAGCAGTTTGAAAGCACATCAAAGTGCAAGTAGATAAATAGGTACTGCTCCAGCAGGAAGGTAAACGGCGTTTCCGTGCGCTGCTCTGGCTCGCCAGAAGTGGCTTAGTCATGCTGACCACATGACTCGGAAGCTGTACACCGGCTCCCTTGGCCAGTAAAGCGAGATGAGCGCCGCAACCCCAGAGTCGGTCACAACTGGACCTAATGGTCAGGGGTCCCTTTACCTTACTATGGGGGATAATGAGGGTTGTGTATGCTGTCTTCACCTATTTTTTATGTACCTTCACAACTGGAACAGAACCTGTGTGTATATATCAGTTCCTGGAAGTGTGAACCATGAAAATACACTTTTATATAGACAGACACTGTTCCTACCTTCAGGATGGGGCCTACAACAGTAATTCCCCTCCCACATGTTTAAATCACTGCATTAATTCCCCTGGAAAATACACATTACAATTCTAGTGATATATAACGATAATCATACTTTGAGTAGAACTACTGAAATCAATTATCTTAAGTAACTTGTGTTGGTTGATTTCAATGGGTTTACTATGAATATGACTTAACAGATAATCCTTGTATTTTTCTTTACAAAAAAATCCGTGATTATGTACTTCACTCTGTACAACACAGCTAGGTAACCTGTGAAAATGCTGAATAGTATCTGATCATACTATGACTTCTGCACATATTACACTGCCTGCCAAATACTGCTTTTATATAGTACAATATATAACAATATATGGGGGGGGGTCTATTTTTTTTATTTTAAAAGGCATGAAAGGGAAGAAAAAAATACTAAGGAGGAAACCCAGTGTTCAGGTTACTTTTAGAGGTAAGAAAAAGGAACAGTCTCTCTAGTGATGGCAAGTTCTACCGTGAAAGGCCACTGACAATGTAAGTCCCACCATGGCATCAGATGGAATGAGATTTGCAAACAACAAGCAGTGTCTATGCATGCCAAAAGAATTCCCGAAGCAAGTTTCTAATGCAGAGAGCACCTATAAATTGGAGATGGGTCTTAAATCCAAGCTGTTACTTTATTAGTCAGCAAGGTATAGAGCAGGCATACTTTTATCACAATTGCCTAAATCTGGGGTCAGCAAACTTTTTCAGCAAGGGGCCGGTCCACTGTCCCTCAAACCTTGTGGGGGGGCCGGACTATATATATTTTTTGGGAGGGGGGAAATGAACGAATTCCTATGCCCCACAAATAACCCAGAGGTGCATTTTAAATAAAAACACACATTCTACTCATGTAAAAACATGCTGTTTCCCGGACAGTCCGCGGGCTGGATTTAGAAGGCGTTTGGGCCAGATCCGGCCCCTGGGCCTTAGTTTGCCTACCCATGGCCTAAATCACTCTATTACCATGCTACTGAAATCTCAACAGATAGCAAGTAACACAGAACCACTTGTAGAAGCTCATGGAACCTTCTAGCTATTATATGGGCCACTGATGCAAGGTCAAGTTAGCCAAGACTTATATAGATGTTATAGATGATAGAAGTGTGGGTCATTTTTGCAGTCAAACCAACAATTATGTTTTGTCAGACAGGCACACAAAGGGGCTGAGGCTCACAGAGCTTTCCTGTGAATTTGCTAGAAAGAACTCTATGAGATCAACTCCTCTGCTGCCTTGGCAGGAAGCTGTAACACCACATACTTCCTTTCTGCCTGGCAGCCTCTCTTTCTTCATTGTGCTTCTAAACTGATCATAAATGCAGGTTTGAGCTCTGTAGCTCAGACACCATTTAAACTTACATTTTGTTCTTTTGTAATTTAGGTATTAGTTACAAACCTGCTTTCATAATTGCTACTGCAAATGGCTGCCTCAAGACTTAGGCTATGTAAGTAAATGCAACTTTTATTTCTTCACAAATCAATGTTTGTGTGATTTTTTACTTTAAGGGGGAGAAAAGGGGTAATACCAGGAAAAACTATTCTGCCTTAAAGCACCCTGGATTGTTGTTTCTAGAAGATTAAATCAAACTTGTATTAGCTTCCAATTTTAAAGAAAGCAAACGGTGATACTCTGCCGATTTCACGTGAGAAAGGAAGGATAATAACTTAATAATATTTCATCTCCTAGTGTCTAAATCCATTCCCACAAACCATGACTCATACTTGATTTTTTTTTGGTATGATGAAAAATGACATCTATATATTTTATGTGGCCTCCTTCTTCCATGTCTGAGCATGCAGCTGTTATAGGAGTCAAGAGTCCTCTCCTATTGACCATCCCTTCCTGCATGTATCCTTCCTTGGACTAAATATAATGCAACACAAATTCATGCAGATTGTTTTATATTCAATGTCCTCAGTGCATGTTCTAAACTGTCTTTTTGTTTGCATAATTCTATTCTACCTTTTAAAAATAATAAATATAATTGTTATTTCCACTGAAAATAATTAGAATAATGAGATGCAAACACAAAATAGTTTTACATGCCTGTACAAAATAACATGTAAGTCTTAAAATGAATTAATTTTATTCATTTTTGCCTTTCCTTCATGCTGTTTTAAACAACTAACAACAAGTTACAGTCCATCAAATCTAAGTAGCCACACAGCCCAAATTAACCATGTCAACTCACAAGTAAGTCCTACTGAATTTGGTAAGTAACCAAAGTGGTTACTCCCAGGAATCTGAAGAAGTGTGCATGCACACGAAAGCTCATACCAATAACAAACTTAGTTGGTTTCTAAGGTGCTACTGGAAGAATTTTTTTTTCAACTCCCAGGAAAGTGAGGTTAGGATTGCAGCCATATATACATATATCTTAATTTTAAATAACAAATTGTATATGATAAGACAGAAATACAATATTTAATCAGTATCTTGAGTATTCTTTCCAACTGTTTTTCAAACCAGGTAGTGATGCCCTGCTAGCCAAATTCAGATGGAGCATGAGAATGAAATACAAAAGTAAACAGGCCTAAAGCAGCCTGAGGGAAAGTCAGCAAGATGGCAATTTCAATCATTTGGAATAATACCAAGGCAGCCCTAGGCTTTCCTCAGAATGGAAACATGTCACCATTACTGCAACATTTCAACAAATCAGAATGCAGAAGAATGGAACACTTATGTAATCACATCAGCTGAACAGCACTTTACTCAGCATTTAAGTGGAAAATAATTATGTAGAAATTCCATTTATGTGAATGGCTTAGCATAGATGTCCAAGGAAAAGAATAGTTCCCTTAAAGTTCTGTTTGGAGTTAATGCAAAAACATATTGCTGAGTTTTTAAAAATAACTTTTACAAAAATGTCTCTGAAATGATGAGGAACAAGTTATATAAAATAAAAGCATAAGATGTGGCAAAAGATCTGTTAATTCAAGGCACAGTAAATACAAATTGTATTTCAAGCCCTTTTCTGTCAGAGAGTTTCATTAAGTTAAACAGCATGTCATATTATTCTACTGAAAAATCAAAAATATTTCAAATATTTAAGGAACTTACCTAATCAGTACATTTTTAGTATGTGTCTAGTCATGTAGCCATCTTTTACTCAATCATCAGAAAATCAAAGGCAAATTGGCATGACTCAACCCAAACTTTAATACCGCATGATTGTGTCGTGTAAGCTTGTTTTGTGTGATGGCTGCTGTGGTTTTAGCAGAGAGATTAACGACCGGACCTAAGCTGGCCTCCAAACCTTGCCCTGCTGATGCCTCAAGCCTTTTGAAGTCTGACCATCATACCTGGCAAAACAACAGTGGGAACTAGGCTGGTGTCAGATCTAATCAAGTTGCCTGCCTCAGCATAGCTAACTATGGGGTACACTAATTGGCCCAATTGCGGATTATACCTTTTGCTACAGATTCAAGACAATAATTTAGTCAAATGATGGTTTTTATCTCCTTCTAATTAAGATTCCAAAGTAGGAAGAAATAGGATTAGACAAGCTAACTTCAAAATTGTGAGTCTCTATTTTTAAAGAGATATGCACTACTATTTTAAAACATGTATAAATGCAATGAAATATCAATACATTTCTTAGAATGCACAATCATTATCTCATTTCCAACAAGCGAGTAAAAATGTACACATAGGCATACTTTAAATTCCAATCAATATTGCCAAAAATACATACATTACATACCACTACCAAAGGCCACTACATTTTCTAGTTTTCCGTATTAACATGTACTTAAGCATTAAAAATAATAGACTGCCTAGTATGACCTCTTTATAATGGTAATGATGATATGACACTTAAGCTGGTTGCTAATAAGCACATTGTAAAGGACCCTATGATAAGACTGGATAACTAATAACATACTAAGGAATTTGAGAAAACTCATCCCGTGTACTCATGTTGTTACTTGACAAGCAATAGCCTAGTGATGAAAACATAGCTGAAGTAGTTATGTTCCAAGTCACCTGTAAATTCCGACATCAAGTTTCTAATCTGTTTTTCAGAAACATTGTTAGCTTTCAACACAAGAACCGTATGAATGTTGTGTACACTGCTACTTGTCTATAACCTTCAACCTCTTCATTTAGCCCCCTGTTGAAGAATGCTTTATATTACTTTCTCTACTCTTTTTAAAAATGATGCGTCTATAAAATTTGCTATAATTTGTAAAATTTATGCTGCTTGCTATTTGTATTTATTTCTAATCCAGGTCTGCAAAGGGCTTTTATCTTTTCCTTTTTTTGAATTCTTAAATTTAATACGATCTTGGACAACTACCTCCCTGCTACGGTTATGTGAGCTATGTAGCCAATGCTTTATACTACCTTACTTATACTATCATTCTGCAATTTAAAAATATGAGTAGAAGAACACCAGTGCAGGGCAATGCTGTAAATTAAGACAGATGTGTCATAATGTAGTAGCTTTTTCTCCAGCAAGAATGAAAATCATTTATAAGGGGCATAGTCTTGAACAATGAGGGATGATATTATTCAAGTAGGTCATCTATGCATGTCTACAGTTTCTTGTCTAAAGGCTCCTTAACATTGCTAAATCAAATGTCTTTACCCTTAGGCTCCAGAAATTCTGTATAGTGGACTCTGGGTTTGAAATTTAGAGCAACAGAAAATAGTAATCAGAGATTCTATTTATAGAGGAAACCTCTTCTAAATCAAGCTTCCTTGTGGGAAAAAAAATCAAAATTGTTTCATTCAGAGATATATTAAATGGAAGTTTAACACAGTAAGAAAATACTCTGCCTGTTTGCCTGTGTCAGATAACAATTACAGTTTCTACATTTTAAATTCTAGCATGAATATTAAGGTCCCTTATTGTAGTAGTGATTCAGAAGATGAATAGCCTTTTGATGAAGTGAAATTATGTTAAAATGGACTACTACAGTACAGTGTTTAGTTCCATTAAATGTATTCTTTCCTGAGAAGTGAAAAACCCACAGAGGAATCACAATCTCTTAAAAGGAAAAAAAAAAATGACACAACAATCTTCATCATGCATATTTGGCTTTAAGTGGCTTTTGAAGGGAGCATCTCTAGTTGAGAAACTTCAAGTACTCATGCAGAGATGACCTGCCTGAAAAACTGGCTTCTTGATTAACTATTAACTACTTTCAATAGGACTAGATAATTAAGGACATTGATGACCATTATTAGGAGGAGGGCACTTTAATTTGTCACTTGATAGGCTCCTTTCAACAATTTATAGGTTAGTGCAACTTGCAATTGTGGAGAGACACTGAGAGAGATGGAGAGAGAGAGAGAAAGAGAACCCTTAAGTTACCTTATCAAGTGGCCAGCTAAAGAGGGCAGAGGGTCAAATAAGGGCCAAAGTGGTCACTTAAGGGTGAAATCCCAAACACCAAAGCAGTGCCAAGCCACATTGACCATCATTTGGTGATGAAGTAAAAAATATGCTAATATATTGGTGGCAATTCTTCCTTTTATGGTTTCAAGCAGTTAAGACAAGTGGCCTGCTTAACAGCTTTTCATTTGAAAAGAGATTAAACTAAATGATTTGTCAGGCCTGCTTGGCTGTTTTATGTCTTTGTTTAAAAGCTGTAGAGACTGTATTGATGACTCCCAAAGCCATCTCTTTTTTCACTCGGCATTTACTTGGTTAATAAATACATCAGCTCTAATTGCTTAATAGTTCTGTGTCCACTTGCTCTTTAGCAAGCCTAAAACAAAATAATCTTTTTGTGTTATTGCCTTCTCTGTGGACTATGCATAAAAGGTCAGGGGGGAAAAGTTTAAATTCAGCAGAAAATTTACTTAAGGACATTAATGTAAATGATACTGTGTTTAAAATGACACAGAAGAGCTGAAGGTGATTCCAGTAATGCAAAGGACGTGGTTTCTGAATATTGATAAGGACACTTATCCTTCACAGCACACTCAATTTTAGGCAGCATTGCACATTAGAAACCCTCAACCGGGGTAATAAGATGTAAACACTGTCCCACTCACTAAAACAAGTAAAGAGCAAGTCATTACCATATAATTAAACAAGCTCTTGACGTCTTTAGAAATATGCATGTCATGCTTTGTTATTGAAGGTTGTGGCCTACTTTTTATACATTCGTTTGAAAATAAAATGAATGGTTTCCGGATACTTCAGTTTCTGTAACGCAGAAATTGACTTCATTTTAATAATAAAAACAATAATTTCTAAAACCTTCCCAAGCATGAAAAGCCAGCTAAATAGCTGATACAAATTAAATATGGTTAAACATTTAAGACAAGATTTCATCTTTCATGCAGAATTGTATATATACAGGAAAAAACCTTACCTCAATAATGAATAGCTTCCTTTTCAATCTAAAAGCAAGGTCCTTCGTGTCTGACACATCGCAGCTCAAGCTATTAAGCCGAGGAATCTGGCGTATGTGAATCAAACCTTGTGAAAAGGAAAAGTAATAGAGGAAAAGAATTAAGAAAATGCTGCTATCCAGATGCGTAAATTAATGTCTTATAGCAGAATTCAGTATATTTACACACACTCATCCTCCCCTTTTAAAACTGGAGCTTGCGACCAGGAGCAATGAAGCAAACGGTGCGATTATACTCAAGTAATCAAGCAGAATAAGATAAACAGAAATCCTTGTGCGAGGAAAACTAATTGCACTTTGGTACAGAGGTACAGATGTAAAGAGGGATCTTAATACTTGTCAAAACTACAGCCGGTTTGTGTGTGATTTTCCCTTGTATTTACAGTAAGCAAATATGGCTATCACCTTGCATGCTGCCCACGGCACCACTGAGTGATCTTTATTTTATTAAATGCACCAGTAAGCAGCCAGCAAAGCAAGGCTCATGGGTTACTGATAACCAGTGAAGCTCTAATGAAAAGTATTTTGCTTTACACCTTGAAGATGACTTTTTAAAAAGTCTTGTGGGAACTAGAGTTGTAGAATATGCTGCTGGAAAATTTTAATCATGACATAAACCCAACATAAATTATTTTCTGCATGCAAGATGTTCATTGAGCTTGCAGGAATTTTGTAACAATACTGGGCACACTGCAAGCTCTGCATACTGTCAGATGGGTCTCAAGCTGATTTCTTTTGACAAGGATGCTGGATGGTTTCTGTGCAGCTTAATATAGTTTCTGAACAACCAAAGGGTCATTTTCCACAATAGAAAATGAGAAATATTTTACAAGACATCACAATTAAAGGTTACATTATATTTGTTTTAAATTTAATGAATAAAGATAAAAAATACTGGGCAATTCAAATGGCATTTTTATCAAGCAGTCCTCGTTTTAAAAATGAACACTCTTTTCAACTGTGAAGTAAAATCAGACGTTTTTAGGGGAAATTAAGAAATAGTACATGTTGCTGAATACACTATTATACAAGAGACCAAAACTTTAAAAAAATTAAACATCTTTTAAACCCCTGAATGTTATAATTTGTATTTTTCTTAAATTACTGAAAGCTAGAATTATTTTTGTAGAACTTACTGCAAATGCAAACTTATTCCTTCAGACAATCTTAAACACATCAGACCCAATCTGTCTAAAGTTAGTGACAAATTCTCATTGAAACCAAGAGAAGCGATTCAGTTACTTTGGACTAAGACTTACTGGTTTCAAGGAAACTCAGCTGTGCCCACCTTTAACTGGACTAGTGCCAATACATGGAAGTAGACTACAATTATTCCAGTGAAACTGGGTTCCAAAGTTCCAAGGTAGCAATTTGTGTGTGAATAGGGTCAATATATATGCAGCTAGAACATCTACTCTTGAAGAGCCAAGCTACTATTCAGTTTAAAAACAGCTTGCATCTTTAGACTGGGAGCTAACAGAGAGGAAACTTGGAAAGAAAATGCTGGCTGAACACACAGTGCTCTTATTAGTGCATTAATTATTTCTTGGGATCACAACCAGTGCATTTCAAATTGGGGTGAGATCAATGTAAATATGATTAACCAAATCATATAAAACACATTTCTTGGCTAATGTTTCTGTACACTTCAAATGGTAGTGGTAAATCACTGCCCCAATTCTGTCTTTTGAGGGATGCCGCTTAAGAATGTTGTTGGTGTACTTAACCAGTTATCTATCTAGTAAAAGCTTTTGACATGAAAATAATAAGTAGAAATCAAACCACACCCATTGTTCAATGTTCTATTAAACATGCTTATGTTTCAAAACAAAGGAATTGTTATGCACAGTTTAACGCTAACACACAGTACTTTAGAAACTAGTGCAGGAATAAAGTGCATATAAATGCAGCAAACAGAGAATGGCCTTCAGGAAGTGTGTGCATGCTAAAAGCAGTAAACTGTGATGCAAGTTCACAAGTTATCAATGTTTTGAAATTGTAAAAACAAATTCTATTAAATTATAAAGCTACTAATGTAAAAGTCATAATTTTTGATGTACAAGCCTTTCCACTTTTGAGCAATATACTTCTTGACAAAGGATTTTTAGAAAGATAAATCCCTGAATGTTTTGCAGAAGTCTCAAAAAAGTTACAAATTAACTAAGCAGTGGAATAATTTATAGAAAAAACAATTTGTTACTGATTAAGAAAGAACACAAAATTTTAAACAAGAACACAAGCCCATTACAAAATATACGTGTTCCCTTACAGAGCTTCACAACTATTAAAAAGTAACAATAATGTAGGACTGTATTTGATTGAACCAATGCCACATGACCTATGTAAGTAATAAAATAAAATAAAATAAAGGCTTTTTTTTCAATAGCTTTTTCATTTCCGATACTCACTTTGTTACTTAAGGAAATGATTTCAAGAGATTTGTTTGTTACATAAAAAGTACAGCACTAATCAAGCTGAAGCAAATAAGTTGCCACTACTCCATCCAAGCTGCATTTTCTCATTTTATGCCGAAGAGCATTTACACATTCTTACAACATTTACAGCAGGATTCAAATAAGCAGCTCAGTCTTTGGACTGGAGGTTTCCATGGAACTACAGTAGTGTACAATAATAATAATGGTAATTTATGCACACTCAAAGCTCTGTTCTGGATTAGCTAAAACTGTTTGTCATTCAGTTTAGACTCTTAATAACGTTTAAACTCTCTGAAAGTGTGTTCCAAGAACTTGCACAAAAATCTGTACAAAAGGATCCAGACAAAAATGTTGTTAGACATTCTTGATGAAAATACATGAAAAGTTGACTGCAAGAAGTTTCTACAGTAAAACTGGTTTTCTATATAATTTAAATTGTACCATACACTTCTGCTTTTCTGATTTTTAAAAACGTGTCGTAGTTAAATTCAAGAAAACTAATTGGCAATCTTTAGAAATAAAATTCTCCCTTTGTGCTGTATCATTTAGCCGTCTGTTCACCGAAATATATAACTGTTCTTCATGTTCTCTATTTAGAACTTGGCAGATCAAAACTATTGATTTCATGACAATTTCAGCTCACTGGTCAGACAATTGCCAAGCCTCCTCTGCATGTGAATTCCCCAAAGCCTGCCTGTTGAGATGTACATCTGATTGAGCCATGCCTTGGTAATACAGCTTGACAACATGCAAGGAGTTGCCATGTTTCCTTTGCAGCCTTAATGCACTTTAGTAAAAAAAATATGTCTAAATCAAGATTGGTTAGCAAGGTGAAACATTTAAGAGGCATATTCAAAAATGAAATCAAATGCTACTTTATGGCAGATATTCCAATTGCAGGGTAAACTGCTAAGTGCCCTAGAAGCACTTAGGGCACACTTTTTGCATTGCTAAGGAAAGGACGGAACTTACCATGGTAATCCTTGTATAATGGATTGGTTTCTCTCTCAGAGCCAATAAATGATTCAAGACCAACTACCGTATCTGACAAGTTTGTAACACGTTCCATAATTGCTTTATTCTGTAAAACATGGAAACAAAATGCACAACCTGTGATGAAAAAGATAATTAAGGTTCAAAGAGCAGCCCTTTATATTCTCAATGACAATTTGAAGGAAAAATAGGTCATCAATACCTAGAAATTATTGAAAATGTGAGAAGCATTACCTCTCCTCTGCCAGAGAATACACTGTAATGTTTTCTAATGTAATTTTTATTATTAAAATTAGATTATAGTTTGAAGGAAGCGTTATGTATACATACATAATCCAATCCAATCAAAGGCCTGGTTTGCACAACACAGAAAGACAAAGCTTGGCTTGGCAAGATGGCACAATTGTAAAGGATTCTCAGAGAGAAACTCATAGCTGTTTTGCTCCTCTCACCAGTCCTTTCTGCAGCGACACTATTCTGAGCTGAGTCAAGGTTTGGCTTAAGGTGCCATGTGAACCAGGCTAAAGTTAAGCATTTTCACGTTCTATTCATTTCTCCCCAGATGCTTTCCCCAGGGAGGTTCGGCTGGCACCTTCATTATGCACCTTTAGGCGCCAGGTGAGAATGTTCCTCTTGGCTGATTAATATCCGATATCCTTTTGTGAGAGGGGGTGGGGGGTTATTGTTTTCTCTGTTCTTGTTTTTACCCGGTATTTTATACTGTATTTTTCTGTTGTGAACTAACTTGAGATCTGTAGATAAAGGATGGCATACAAAGACTCTCCTCCCTGCAAGAGAGGGGAGTGGTTGTGGGCGGGCGCCCGAGCACTGCCCCTAGCTTCCCAGGTTCACCTGGCTGGCGCCACGCCCGCTGGCCAGCACCCAACCAGGTGCCGGTGGGGGGCGTGTCCAGCGACCTTTATCTTCCAGCGCCAGCCCCCTCCTCGGCCTCATTCTTCCTCCGTCCATCGAGAGTCACCCACCCTCCACTCCCTTTAGCTCAGGGTCTAAGCTTGGCCTTGCTATGGACCTTAGGTTGGTCGCCCTGGTTAGTCGGGGGGCCTGGTAGGAATTTTTCCACTTGGCATTAGGCAATTTGGTTTTTTCGCCTACCTCTTAGCAACCGTCACAACTTTTGTGGTATTGGTGGGTAGGTTAGGCATTGGATCAATGTGCTGTGGTGTGTTGGAGGGCTCTGATGGTGTTTCCTGCTTGGCAGGGGGTTGGACTCGATGGCCCTTGTGGTCTCTTCCAACTCTATGATTCTATGATTCTATATATAATAATATGCATCTAGGGGCATAATGATGTCCCATCTCTCCAAAGGATGACCTCAAAAGTATCTTTAAAGATAAAATTGCCCTTCATCTGAGGATCACAGGGTGGTTTACAATATGAAAACACAGAAATACATACCATAGTAACAGACAAAAATACTGTCCTCCCCGCAGGTTAGAAGGCTGTAGATTGTTTAATTAGCCAAAGGCATGGAAGAAGAGGAATCTTTTTACCTGGTGACTAAAGATATGCAACAAAGGTGCCAGGTGAGCCTCCCTAAGAGAACATTCCACAAGTGGGGAGAAAAGGCCCTTTCTCATATGCCACCCTCCAGACCTCTTGTGGAGGAAGCACACAAAGAAGGGTCTCAGGTGATGATCACACGAGAACGGGCCTTTTCTGTGGTGGCTCCACGCTTGTGGAATGCTCTCTTAGTTAGGTCTGCATTGGTTTGTATGGGAAGAGGTGGTTCCTGAGGTACTGCGGTCCTGAGCTGTTTAAGGCTTTATAGGTCAAAGGGCCCAGAAACTAGTTGGCAGCCATTGCAAGTCAGGCCAGGATTTGCATTATATACTCATTTTTTTCTTGTCCCAGTGATCAATCTGGCCGCTGAATTCTGCGCTGAATAAAATAGAATATTAAGATACCCTCCATAAATTTATCCAGCTCAAGTCTTGGACAGTTCCTTGCTCCTAGGACACTCCAAAAAGGCTTTCCTAAAACTTGGCAGTGCTAACAGAAGCTACTCTTTTCCAATCTTAATATGTAGCCATTTGCTCTTGTAAGACCAACAGTCAAATCCTCTATTGCAGGCCCCCCCCCCTCCCCGGTTAAGGTATTTTCATAATGCAGTTGATAACCATAGGGGCCCCATTTTCTAAACTTAACAGTCTGTTTTTAAAAACAACTCCTCCTCTCTTTACAGGGTACTTTCTCCATTGCAACAACCACCTCAGTTTTCGATACTTACTAACTGAGCTCATTCTTACTGAATAAGAACTGAACAAGGCCTTTCTATCCTGGTAAGAATACAGTGGTACCTTGGGTTACAGACACTTTGGGTTACAGACTCCGCTAATCCGGAAGTAGTACCTCGGGTTATGAACTTTATCTCAGGATGAGAACAGAAATCGCACGGCAGCGGGAGGCCAAATTAGCTAAAGTGATACCTCAGGTTAAGAACAGACCTCTGGAACGAATTAAGTTCATAACCACTGTATATGAAAAAAATCTGCATTTGAGTAGCTTATGCTGTGATCAACTGATCAGAATAAAACTTGCTCTTCTCTTATTTCCAGTGACTGATACACTGAGAATGATACAATACATGCCCTCAAATACAGCACCAGATGTTTTTGAACTATACTAGTTAGGAAGCTGAGATTAAACAACAGTTTATTCGTTCAGATGCAATGAGAAACTGGTTTAAACTAGCCAGGATAGGGATAGCAAAACTGGTATGCAAGGAGGGGAGGGATGACACTTGTTTGTAGCTTAATAAACTATGATTTGTTAATCAGGCCAGTATTACTACATCCAAACTAACCCTACATGTAATGATACTAAACACTGATATCTACTAAAATCCAAACAAACTATTATTATTATTCTTTATTAGTAATTTTTAATATATTCTTTATTGTTAATTATTGCTGTTGTTATAGTTATTATTAAACTAGACCAAACCAGGCTATCAGATGAGTTTGACTTTGAAAGGCGCAGAGGTGCTTGGCTGTAGACAGAGCTCTGAGTTCTGAAATTCTGTGAGATGAAATGATGGTCACTACAAATGAGACCTTAAAGGAGAACTCCCCTTGCGGTTCAAAGGGAGGCTTCTGTAAAGCTGATAGCACCTTGTAGAGGTTCCTGGATGGGAATCTGTGGCTGGTCAGGGAACAGTCTGGAGTTGCCTCTCTAAGGAATCGTTTCAAGAGTGGATGGGATGAAAGGGGGGCAGTGAATGGTTATGGCAGGATAGAAGAGAGAGCCACTGCTTGCCATTTGAGGGTATTTGAGTGAAGGCCTTTGCCAAGACCATCCTGGAGAAAGGAAAGGATAGTAGAAAACTTCCACTTTCTTGGAGAAGCGTATTGTGGTTGCACACCAGAGCTGAAAGGTTTCCTAGGCGGATTGGTACTAGTGGATGGTGGAGGGCCTCCTGGAGTGTAGGAGTGTAGCAATGACATCTGTAGGTAAGTCCAGCTTGGTAAAGAGTCATCGTTCAAACTCCACACAGTCAGCTGGAGCCAGTTGGGCTCTAGATAAAGAACTGGGTCCTGAGACAGGAGATCTGTGAGGTAAGTACCATGGAAGGGAGACTGCCAGGAGTATTTGAGGGAACCAATAACAACAAGACCAGAATGGTGTGATGAGGAGCTCTTCTCTGATCTTCTGGAGGACCCTCAAAATAATGGGAAGTGGAGGGAAGAAAAGACCTGGTGGCCATGGGAAGAGCGGGGCAATCTGGTAAAGAACCGTGGGAGCTGATGATTCTAGTCTGAGGCAAACTTGGCATTGGCTGAACTTTGACAGAAGCTGATGGAAAACTGCCGAATGCAGTTGCCATTTTGCTTGGTCCATTTTCCTGCAGTCTCGGCCAGTCTCCTTGCATGTTCAGGAGACTGGAGACGTGCTTGGCTGTGGCTGACTGGATGTTGTGTTCTGTCCAGCTGAGGAAGAGGCATACTTCTGCCTGAAGCTCCCAAAATTGGGTGCCTCCTTGTCTGTTGATGCTAGATTTCACTATGATGGAATCTGTGATGGATTAGGATGTTGCTGAGTTTGATAGACAAAGAGTTTCCATTTTGAATTTCCTGTAGGCTACCAATAGGTAGGTCCAGAATGGCTCTCCAAGAGACATTGTCTTTTTGGAGTACCACGAAGGAGATTGAATAGATACTGAAGAAGCATTTCTCTGTAGAGACTGGTTCTAGTGCCACTGATTGTACTTATATCTGCCCTTTCATTTGAAGAAAGAGCTACAAGGCAGCTAATGTAGTGTTGAATTCTGTGAACTGTCAATGGGAGGAAGCTGGTAGAAGATAATTTTTCTAGCCAGCTTTGGCTAGACTTCTCCTAAAAGCTAAGCATGTGTGTCGCTTCCTTGCCTATCTTCTCCAATGGGAGAAGAGAATGAGTGTTAGGGGTTGGGGGAGAGACAAAGTAATTTTGTGTTTGTGGTCCAGTAAAGGGGAGAAAGTAGTGGGCTTTCCAGCGAGTAAAACTCAGCCAGAGTCTCTCCTGGGTCAGATTTCCACAATCTGGAAGTAGTCACACTGAAGCTTTTATTTATTTATTTATTTTACTGCAGAGCATAGTGAATCCATGCCTCTCCAGATAATGCCGAACTAACTCTTAGTATCCATGATTACTGGCTATTGCAGGCTGGGGCTGATGGGAGTTGGAGTCCAACAGCTTCTAGAAGGCAATAAATTCCCCAGCACTGCTCTAGCACTGACATATGCTAGACAAAGGTAATACAAGGTTTACTTAGTCCTCTATGTATCATAGTACAGTATCAAACCATTTAGGCCTTAGATAATCAGTACAGTGGTGCCTCGCAAGACAAAAAGAATCTGTTCCGCGAGTCTCTTCGTCTAGCGGTTTTTTCGTCTTGCGAAGCAACCCTATTAGCGGATTAGCGCTATTAGCAGTTTAGCGGCTATTAGCGGCTATTAAAGGCTTAAGGGATTAGCGGATTAGCTGCTAAAAGGCTATTAGCATCTTAGTGCCTTAGAAAAAGGGGGTGGGGAGCGAAAAAAAATCGCAAGAATCGCAAGACATTTTCGTCTTGCGAAGCAAGCCCATAGAGAAATTTGTCCTGCGGAGCACCTCCAAAACGGAAAACCCTTTCGTCTAGCGGGTTTTTCGTCTTGCGAGGCATTCGTCTTGCGGGGCACCACTGTATCAGTAAATGAGTCTGCGTACAGACTGGTAGCCAGTACAATTTTAACAATAAAGGCAGAGTCTCATGTTCCAGGAAGATGAGCCCATTCAGAACATGAGCAGCAGTATTTTCTGAGAGGTATTCAAGCATAGTTCCACAAAGAACAGTACAAACTTGTCTCTAAACTAAAAAAAAAAATCCCAAATGCTGCAACCTTTTCTTACAGGAGAGTTGCTCCACCCCTTTTGGTTGCTCTTTCATGAACCTTTTCCAACTCAACAATATCCTTTTTGAAGTGAGGTGACCAGAACTGTACACAGTATTCCAAATGCAGTTGCATCATAGATTACCAGCAACAACAGGCAACACAACAGATATACAAAGACAGGGATAACATCCCGATGCTCAGTTTTGTCCCCATGTCTACCCTGGCAACACTACTGCAGAACCGAATGTCACTCACAGTATCTGGTGTTCATTCACTTGATCAGCTTTTGCCTGGGCGAGATATCGCTGAGGAGTATACTCAGCGGCACTGTATATTGCTGGTGAAAATGCCACCACTTCTGAGTCCCTCTGCTAGTAGTGGCCGCTAGAGTTCCTTCTTCCAGCGGTACTGCTAGCAGAGGGACTCAGGAGCAGCGGCAATATATCGCTGAGTGAAACTGCCCTCATACGATGCAGACGGAGAAACAAGCTGTATCAGCAAGGCGCCGATGCACATTGCTCCTCCCTCTGCATGTTTAAACTGCTCGAATGAGGAGTGTGCAGCTCAGTGGCGTAGTGTGGGTTGTCAGCACCCGGGGCAAGGCAAGTAATTTGCGCCCCCCCCCGCTGCACTGTCCCTCCCCCAGATAGTCCCTTGCTCTCTCTCCGCACCGCACCACACGCCTGGCACCCCCCCTCCACAGTGGGCGGCGACCCGGCGGCTCAGATTGGATTCGCACAGCCAGCACTGCAGTGAGAGAGAGTGAGTGAGCCAGGTAGGGGCAGAGAGCTGCGAGTGCGAGCGTGCGCCCCCCCAGATGTTGCGACCGGTGCGACCGGCCCCCCCCTGCACCCCCCACGCTACGCCACTGGTGCAGCTGCCCTTACCACAGCCTAGCAGTTAAATGAGTCCCTAGCTCAGTGCTGGCTCCTGTAAGCTGGTGCGCTGGGGGGGGGGCTCCCTGAAACTGCTCAGCTGAGGCGAGTGTGGTTGGAGCTCCCCACTTCGAGCAGTTAAAGGAGCCCTGATGCTCTGCCCGCTCTCGTGTGAGCGGCAGGAGTGCCGGGCGCTGTCTCAGCTGGGGAGCGAGAATCCTCCCGCTCCTCAGCTGAGCTGCGCAAACAAGCTGTGGTGTCCCAGCGCCTGGGTGAAACAGCCTTAGTTCCTGACGTGAGATCTGGGGCAGTTTCCCCAAGGGCCTCACGGGCAGAGGTCAATGCAGCTTGTTTTTTCAACATTGCAGTATATTGCCAAACCGCAATGTTTGGCTGGCGATACACTGTGATGTTGAAAAGCTGGTATCACCCAACCCTAGCTTCCAACATTATGCAGGCCACTATCTGCATCCTACAGAGGACAACTAGGTCAGTCTTCTGGCATCAGAAATGGCAATATCCAGAAACCAGTGGGAACATATTTCTGTAACTGATGTTAAAAAGGTCATCCTCGAACAAAGGAATTTCAAAGAAAGACTGCAACATGAAACTGCTGAATTGCAAATCATAAAGACTGAACTGAGACAAAAGGTTTTTTTAAAAAAATTGTACCGCATGGCCAATGCCAGGATATCTGTGTTATCAACAGTAACTGTTTATTGTGAATAGTTACTGTTGATAATATATTTATCTCTGTTCATACCGTCTGCATTTCATTTCTTTTTGACTTCACTGGCTACACTCCTCCCCCAACACATGATAACCCTTCATGTATCTGATGAAGAGGGCAATAGTTCTGAATGGTAATTTGGTCCAGGTACAACTTGATCTATGGAGGCAATAATAGATTAAGAAAAACAGCAAGCACACTAACTTTTGGAGTAAAACTACTAATAAATGCAACGTACTACACAGTAAGGGTTACAAAACACAGTAACAGGATAGAATAAGCCGTTTTGTCATCTTAAAGATACAGAAAATTGCACATAACAATCAAGTCATTTGCCTGAGGCCATGTAAGCAAAATGTAGGACAAAAATTTGGTTTCTCTATTCCATGTGTGCCGTCTTCTTAAATTATATGTAGGTCATATGATTTAAATATTGTGCATACACCTAAGTATTTGACTAGGCCAAGGAAGGGAAACCTTTAGGTTTATTAGGGACGGGGGCGATTTTTGGGAAAAGTCAGTCCAATACAAAAAGGAATGGGTTCTACTTTAACCAAAAATGGAATCAGATTGCTACTACTGAGCTATGAAAATTTATATTCCAATATGAACAAATGTTCATCCAATCAGTGTTATTGCTTCCAGCTTTGTCTGCAACATATTTTTTTTTACATATATAATAAAGGAGGATGGATATGAGAATCCTATTGCTTTCAACAGAACTCTCTTCCAAGAAAACATCCTTAGCACTGATATTTAATTTATACTACAGACAAGACACTTGAGTAAGAGAAGGTTGGATACCTGTGTCAGTTGTTTGAAAAATGTAGCATATTTTGAACAGGTTTTTTCTGTAGTCAAGGTAGAATAGAAATACTGCTTTACTAGTTATAATTTTAATTTTTTATGCATTTCAAAGAAAGAATATTAGAGGCAGAATGACTTTGGGAAATCTGAATTCTTGTTAGAAACCAAGTACCTCTTTCTGATTCAGTTTAAATATAAGAAATGTGCTGCATTTGAAATAGCTATATATCTCTGCTGCTTCCTCAAAGGAGGGAATTAAGTAATTCATAGAGGACCAAACAGCGACTTGCCTACATATGCAATCACCAACAAGCAAATATCAAGCAGAGCATCCATCTGATGTTTGTAATCAAATGGTAGGTTAAAGATACTGAATTTTACAATCAGTTTACACTAATCCCTTATTGAGTATAAAATTATAGCCTGTCATCAGGAACAGGCTGCCAAAGCTAGGTCCAGATGGGAGACTGGCTGGGAAAAAAGATGAAATAGGTGGGGAAATGATGGGAATCTGACAGAAGACATGACTGCTCCCTCTGCTGGCAAGGCCCTCATCTGCTTTAATTTTTAACTAATGACTAGTTTTTCTTTAAATATTAATGATGCAGCCAATAAATAATGCAAAGTGTTCCTTCTTCGGTCTGTTGCTGTGTGTTTTCACATTTCTGAACTCATGATGCCCTATTTTACGAAAATAATTTTTAAGAAAAGAGAAGGCTGAAGGATTTATCAGCTAGCTTTTCCTGTTTTAAATTGCACAATTAAACAGCACCTTTTTAAAAATGTGAACTTTGATACGTACTGTTTATGTTTCAGAAATTAAAAGTAAACATAATGAATGAGACACAACATATACTTTAAAGTACATGCGATGCAGACATTTCTAAATCTCATGCCATGCAAACACAGCTCATGGGGGAGGAGTAGGGAGAATGGATTTTGAAGAGCTTCTAACAGAAAGACTCTGGAAAAATATTTCTTATTTGATCTGCAACATAAGTTAATAAGCTGAAGTAAGACCATTTTATAAACATCAATCGAAGGATTTTGGACTCCAACCAGAAACCCCCAGAACAGGAGGGATCAGTTTTTTTCACCCACTGTTCTCATCTGAATCCTGGCTGAAAAGCTACTCCAGCTCCCAGCTTTCCAGAAGGCTCCATCCCAGGAATCCTCGTCTGCCATTTGGTTTGCTGATTTTAATCTCTCAGGACTTTCTTACAGTGGCTCCACTATGCTGAACTGGCACTTGCTTCAAGAAGTGAGTTATTATTAAACTTGTAGGTCAATTGTGGCACTAACAACTCTTTGGAAGCTTTCAGCCACAGTGTACAATTTGCTGGAGTAATTAAATATTAATTCTAAGTGTTACATTTTGTGGCTAAGAGCTTTTATTTTCCATCATCAGTCTGGAACAGAAAGAGGTTAGAAGGCTAATTTAATCTCCCTCCCTCCCCCTAGCATTAAAGCTTAACTACACAGGGCACAAAAACATCATTAAAGATGCAACATTCCTTTATATCATAATTATCATGTAATTAATAGAACAGACCTAAAAGATAGAGATAAGCAGGTAGGTGTTAAGAAAATAAGGCAATAGTCTGTATTTTATAAAAGTATTTTGCAGAAATTTGACTATCCATTAAATGTTAAAATCATGTTTATTTGTTCTATTTGGAAAAAGCTGCATTTGAGCAGCAAACACTCTTCAGTGGTTTTCAAAAGTGCATCACCTTATTTATAAATAACACAAAACATTCAAGAAATATAAACATTACCAAACTTTCATTTTCCAAATACAGATAATCAAATCCTAATTATTCTTACTAGACTCTTTCCTTTTCTCAGAACTGTCTAAATAAGCTCTATACATGAGCTCCCTGCCTTCTGCCTTTGTAACAGTTGTGTCCATACTTGGACGCTAGACATTATATTAACTATCTAGCTCAGCAGCCAAAATACTCCATATGCCTAAACAGATGAGTACTCACCATACTGTGAGAACATCTAACAATTTCAATCAATGCTGCAGTTTTCATTCTGAAATCTTGACTCTCAGTTAAACAAGACCAAGTTATTTTATAGAACCCTACAATTTATTTCAGATTAGACAAACACATTTGTTCTGTAACTTGGTTTTGTTGTTGCTAATCTCAGAATCACACAACTGAAGTGTACCCAGTGAATCATATACTTCAATCTACATTTTTTAAAAAGAGACTATATAGCTCTAAGGCTGTCCTTCAAAAATATGTTTTCTTGAAAGACCCTAGGAAAGAAGATTGCAATCTTCTTGAGACAATTTAGACTGCAATTCTGGAAGTAAGTCCCACTGAATTCAATACTCAATACTTTTGAGTAGACTTGTTTAGGATTACACTGTTAATCTACTGCTGAATGTCAAAGTTAATTTTAAAAAGTATTTGAGAACTGTCAAAATGTCCCCACCACCCTCAGTCTTATCACCAAGATCAGATAGTAATACAGTGGGGAGGGGAATCAAAATGAAGTACCAGGAATCTTCCATAGGTGACAGAATTTGTGGAACGTGCCATCCACCCAATTTTGGGTGATTTTTCTTTCATCCAGTAGCTTCTATGTCCCATCTCAAGCTACTGTCAAAGATTTTCCCTACCGTGAGGAGAGGTTTTTATAGGGTAGGTGGTATAAGGGAGTGCAGTAAACTTGGGGCAGGGAATTCCCTTGTGTTCCCTTCTGCTCAAAAATCCAATGCTATTTTTGTTGTTTTAGTTTCATAAAACTCTTCCTGTGGACTGGCGCAGAGGTAATAGTTGGGAGGAGTATGGTAACTGCAGCTATGAAACTGGGAGATGGCAAAACGTTTAACGCCCTCTAGCTTCTCTCCTCTCTAGAGTGAATCTCGGTTGGTCCTGACTACTGTTAACTGTTGTCAAGGAAAACTAGGGATCCCTTTAACCAAGATGGGAAATCAGCTTTGAAGTCTGATTTCAAAACCGTGTTAAGAAGGAAACCACATCAGCCTAACAATGATTCATGCCAGTACAGATGTAATACTTAATCATACTCACAGGCAACTAAGGAAAAGGAGGAGAAACTTGCTTGTGAAAGCGCTGTGGTTAGGAGATGCTCATTGTTGCACCTGCTAAAGATGATTAGGTCAAAGGTATGTGACTTGTCCAGGACAAGTTACTTTTTTGCACATGGTTGAAATATTGAGAATATATTTTTTTAGACAAAAAATGGTTTACAACATAATTACTATCAACCTGGCAAACCTGATCCCACAATTCTATGACCTTCTATAACTCCATGTGCAGTAATCAAAATGTTCTCTTTTATTTACATTTAGAAAATAAAGTAGCACAAATCTAGTCTTAGTACCATGGAAACTAAGTTCTATATTTTTCCTCTAGAAGAGAGACTACAAGATGAGAAATCTTAAATAAATTTAATTTTTAAAAATAGAGAGAATAAAAAATATTAGTTCTATATGGTATTCTTTACCTCCAAGAATAAAAATGCTTAAAGAATAAATCATCAGCAAGGAAAAATATATAAGCACATAGCCTGCTCTATTTGATAATCAAAACATAAGTTCTAAAATATTCTAATTGATTTGAAAGAGACTTTAGAGGCAATAATACCCAGCATGAACACAAAAGTCTATAGATGTGAAGAGGTTTGTTTCTGGTTTTCTTTCTACTGAGAAACATAATGTAACATGTACTCACTTCAGTGAATTCAAAGAAGCAAGATATAAATAATTCACCATCTACATTTTTAAACATATCATATGAAATAATGAAAACACCACACTAAACAGTACCTCATTGAATCCTTGAGGAATATAACAAGGCTTATTCCTACTGACTTTTCGTTTATCAGTTTCCCTTGGTATATGCTGAGTAATAATTCTATCCGCTTATGAAACAGGTTCACTTTAAACTAGTTGGATCCTACAACAAAACTAAACAAATTAGCAATTTGTACTGTTTGTTGCAGGACTAAATAGTATAGTCTCTCCCCCAAGCAGATATAGTTCCAATCACTCTTTACTACCCTGCAGAAAAGCAAATTGTAACTGCTCATGCACCATGGGGCTTTCCTGCCCCCAACTTGCAACTGCCTGTGCTCCTTAAAAAGCTACTTTTGAGAGAGTTGGACTATGACAATAGGGAAGGGAAATTGGAGATATTTGGGGAGAGACAGCTTGCACAGGCAGAACTCTGCTTGTTTTTCTCCAATTACTCCTTCCATTGCAGAACCCAGGGCCACATCCCAGGTCTTTCTCAAGAGCTTTCTCAACCCTCAGGAGAAGCTTTTCAGGGCTGTGGCATAAGTGAGTTCCATTCATCTTTAGATCCAAGCCTATACATCTTCCCTTTGTAGAGTTTGATGTTATTCTACTGCAAGACACAGATGATAAAGATATACAAACACAAATAGCAACAAAATGCTCAGGGACCTTACAGATGTCTATCACTCTGACTAGACCTTTTAGACTGTTCAGTGATCACAGCAAATAGAAGCACTATAAAGGGTTATCTTCCAATTCACATTCCTGGAGAATAAAAATGTATTATTGGCCTCTATAGTGGTAAGTTTTGATTCAGCTCGCAATAAAGCAATTTAGGAAACCAATTTTGTAGTTTCCCCAGTCTTTAACAACCCAATTTTTCTGACAGTTCCTGCCCAATGCAATAAACTCCCATGGAAACTACACAGAACATAAATGATTATTTAATCTAAAGGCTATAGGAGAAAAGTTATTGTGTTAATTTAATAAATAATAATTACATTTGTGTTACATTTGCTAAACAATTGTGTGCATTATATACACCTTGAGTGGTTTTACTCTTAAACATGCTTTAAAAAAAGGAGACGTTTTATTGTTTTAATTTTTTTTTGCAAGCTGCCTTGTAAGGAGTGCTCTTGAAAACCAAGATATAAATACATTAAATAAATAAGCTAATTCTACTGGAAATATTGAATAAATAGACATATAGAACTGCACATGAATCTCTTTTATGCAAAGGTGAAACAAGGAAAACTTTTGTCTTTTAGACAAAGATCTTTCCCTTACGTTTTTTTAATCCACTCACAAATCCCAGCAACAGAGTTGTGAGAAGCTCAGTAGTGAGAATGTGAGCAGCTGCTGTTATTAGAACTAAAAAGTCTGTCTAGTGCTTGAGACTGAGAGACCACATGTTCGGCTGTCCTCTCATCTTGCCATCCTCACCAATTAACTATTAACATGGAGGGCTGGACACATGCTCTTGGGGGCTCTTTAACAGGCTTCTTGGAGACTGGAACAACTACACAGCAGGGCTCTGGGAACTGAGTAATGTGGGATATAGGAAAACCTCAGCCGCTTTGCTCCTCCGGATGACAGTTTGCTCTACAGTTTAAGCATTCTGTTAAGTTACTGCTTAATGGAAAGAGGATGCTTGAGGTTTAACCATTGCTAGCTACATTTAATGTTACTACTGTGGAAAATACATCAAAATTAATACAACACATTTCTTCACTAAGCCTAGTCAAAGGTGACACATAGGGTTTTAATGTTAAATCTGCAAAATGCTGGGGAAAGTGTATGTGTGTATGTGGAGGGGAAACCAAATATTTAAGTAGGAGAATAAATCAGATGCTAGCAATTGGAAATGCAGCATTCTTTGCTATTATAAAGTTATTTTACTTAAGTTAATAACGCATGAAGTCTTTACTATTTGTCCATACCAATATTAAAGTTCTATTACTTAGATTATGAATGTGTGTAGTCTTTCATATTTCTTAATACAGTGGTATCTCAGGTTAAGTACTTAATTCGTTCCGGAGGTCCTTACTTAACCTGAAACTGTTCTTAACCTGAAGCACCACTTTAGCTAATGGGGCCTCCCTCTGCCACTGTGCCGCTGGAGAATGATTTCTGTTCTCATCCTGAAGCAAAGTTCTTAACCTGAAGCACTATTTCTGGGTTATTGGAGTCTGTAACCCGAAGCGTATGTAACCTGAAGCGTATGTAACCCAAGGTACCACTGTACCAATATTAATATTTGCAACTGAAAACCGTGGGCTTCAACTAATTGAATGTGGGAACAATATTCTACAGAGCCTGGTTTTTCCCATCCTCTGCCAGCTCAAGGACTCAGGTGCACCACAAGCAGAGCCAAGGGGCCACTGCAGGGAAGGGAGTTTTCTGTGCACATCCAATCTCTCCATCTTGCCCCTTACAACATGTGAATTACTTATGCTCACTTCAGGAGTAACTTGAATGATGCAGAAATAGGGATTCAACAGGAATGGAGGAGTCATGCATGAACCTCCATTTCCTTGCAGTGCTGCCTTCCAGACCACTTTTATGTGCTCGTATTAGCAGGGGAGAAGGAAAACAAGGCTGAATTGGTTCCTTATGGGATTCCTATGTACACATGCTGCTCCTGTTCTCAAGTGTTCTCCTGTTCTCCTGAATCAAGTCCTATAAGTACAAAACTTGAATATTCATACTTAGCCAACCCAAAATGTATTTGTTTTAGGTAGAATGGCTGTTACAATGTATTCTACATATCTCTTTACTATCCATTACAAAGAGACCAAATCTGCAACAGAACTAACTGTTCTAATTTCGGAGCAATGCAATACAAAAAGCGCTCAAGTGCTCTGAAGTCATACTGGCATGATATACACTTCAAAAATAAATAAAAATATTCTGTCTAGGGCTTTTCAAAATCCACTAGCAAGATCAGTTAGGAAACAATCAGAAACACGCTATGTGAAGGGGTACCTCAGGATTAAATTCCTTCTCTCCATCTGTAATGCCCTGCACAGTTTAAATGCAACTGGGTCAAAGCCCTCTTTAACTTTAAACCTAAAATATCCAGGGTTGTTCACCTTATCTCTATGTAACTAATTTTATCAAATAAAGTATTAGACTGGCCTTGAAATATTTTTCTTTATGGAACCATATAGGCTGCTTGTCACTATTTCAGAAATTAAAAGTGCTAATATACTGTTGGTATTTGCTCCAATAGTTCCCTAATTCAGAAATCAAGCATAAAATTTGAAATTCCTTGTCTATTGTGCTTCACACATAATGCTATGCTAAATCATGGTTTAGTATGGACAAGCTTACATGTAAGCACTGTTTGCTCCTCCTCAATTGTTTTACTGCTGCACTGAGCTAAGCAGTGATTTGGCTTAGTGCGTCATATGAACATGGGCTTGTGGTTTAGCTCTCTAGAAACATCATAAGCTGAACCAAGGCTTGCCCTATGGTTTACAGCTTGTGGTTTGTCTGGAGAACAGCCACATAGTGGTACATCGGGTTAAGAACTTAATTCGTTGCGGAGGTTCGTTCTTAACCTGAAACTGTTCTTAACCTGAGGTACCATTTTAGCTAATGGGGCCTTCTGCTGCCACCATGCGATTCCTGTTCTCATCCTGAGGAAAAGTTCTTAACCCGAGATACTAATTCTGGGTTAGCGGAGTCTGTAACCTGAAGCGTCTCTAACCTGAAGCGTCTGTAACCCGAGGTACCACTGTATCATGAGCCCATATTCCAATGACATGCTTAGCAAAACCACTGCTTAGTTCAGTGCAGTATAGCAGGAATTAGTGGGGAGGTGGAAAAGCATGTTTGCTTGTTCTCACAAAGTCATGTTTTGGCTTAGTGTTACATGCAAATGAGGGCACTATATTTGCTCTCCCTTCATCTTTTGTGACCATTCCAGTGCTCTATTAATTCTTCAAAGTAACATCTAATCAATATGAGATTCGCCCAGCAAACATTTTCAGGATCCTTGAACACATGTCATCATGCTGTACTGTTTCAATTTAATTTAACTTGCACATTCTCCTTTTCTATTCTAACCTCTGGCCATACACATGGGAACGATCTTGCAATAGTTTGTTAAGTGTAACTTTCCCTTCAAAAATGACTTGCTCCTTAACACCCCATTTCCCCATTTACCACACTTTCTCATAAGACTATGATGGCCTAGCACAACTTTAGATTACATAGTTAAATTGAGTTATATTAAATAAAATAATGATAATAATTTAACACTATATTTGCTAGTGAAAAAATACAGCTAATACAGCTTTAGCAATTCAATAGCACCACTTTGGCATATTCTGATCATTAAGTATCCATTTAAGTGATTGTCAAAAAAAAGCAGCATAGAAGTCTTCTAAATAATTCAAAATAACTTGACTGTGCTTTTCTTTATGTATCCACCACAATTAAGTTGCACTTAGAATAAGCCTACCTGGATCAGATGAGCTGGAATCGTAATAATGCAGGCAGACAAAGATGTTCTAAGGAGACCACGGAGAGCATACATAAATTTTGTGAGACTATGAATATTCTGTGGATTTTCAGTACTACAAATGTCATCACCCCATAGTACTGAACCAACGCTCTGAATTCCAATCCTCAAAATGTTTCTTTGCTTCTTCTGTCAAATATAAAAAAGGTAACATATTCAGTAACATTTGAAACATTGAAAGGAAAGAAATAAACTCTAGAATATCCTTGCTGGGATTGGGGAGATGAGGTGGAAATGAGAGAAAGGAATAGGTGGGTTTATAGGGAAATCCAAGAGCAAAATGCACTGCCACTCACAGGCTTTTCCCCAACTCCCCCTGTACTAAAATCTGAGGATGCCTCAGAAAGCTTCTATATGATTGTTTAAGTCTCTCATTTCTTTTGAGAGAGTTTTTCAGTCTAGGGAACAGAATGAGCAAGGTGTATTGAGTGAGACCATCACTTGATTGAGGTGGTGCTCAGCTTCAAGCTTGTCTGGTTGAATGTTGTTATGTAGACACATTTCAAGCTGGTTTCCAGCACTGATTAAGCATTGAAACAACCTTGGTCACCCAGATGGATTACGTTGTTGGTTCTCCTTAATCTCTCTGCAGATTTTGAAAGCACTGACTGCAACATCTTCCTGGAATGGTTTAATGGGTTAAGAGCATTAGAATATGGTGGTTTCACTCTTATCGACAGAAAGGAAAGTAGAACTGGAAACTTATGCTCAGCCTTTGGCATTTGGGTGGCAGGATTCTGTCGGATTTCATCTGGTCTGGATTTTTTTAAAAAAACAACTCTATGGAGCTGCCATCCAGGGATCTGGAGCACAATGTAATCAGTATGGGCATAATACACAGCTCTACCATCTGAATCAGGACAGGGTGTACAGGTGTTGGGGCAGTGTCTGGAAGGAGTAACAGAATAGAAGAGGGCCAAAAATCTGAGTCTGAATCCCAGTAAGACAGAAGTGCTGTGGGTGAGCAATTCCATGATTCAGAGTTTCAGAAGTTAGATTGTTTGGGATAAATCTGCACACCCTCAGAAAGAGAAAGGTCACTGCTTAGGGGGAGGGAGGAGGTGCTCTTAGAGCCACTGTCACTTCAAGTTCAGGTAGCTTCAGTGGAAAGGAGTATCTAAGCCCAGTGCTTCCTGGATTGGGAGGGCCTAGCTACAAGCTGCACATGCTTTGGTAAGCTGTCATTAAGACTACTTCAATGCACTCTACATGGGACTGCCATGAAGAACATCTGGAAGCTGCAGCTGGTGCAGAATGCAGCAGCCTGGTTACTAATTGGCACTGCAAAGTGGATCATTTATCACCAATCCTTAACGTTTTGTACTGGATGCCTGTTTGCTACTGAACCCAATTTCAGGCACTGACTCTGGTGCATAAAGCCTCTCATTACCTGCAACCAATATGATTGTTTAGCTGGGTCAACTCTCCTACGAGGAAAGGTTACATTTTGGGCTTTTTAATTTATATAGAAAGGCAAATGGGGGTGTGCTAAGGACATGATTGATATAGGCGTATAAAATTAAGCATGGTGTGAAGGAAGTGGATAGAGAGAATCTTCTCTTCTCATAATACTGAAAAATGAGGTCATCCACTAAAGATGAATGTTCGAAGAGCTCTTTGAACAGATTAAGAGGGGCAGATTAAGAGCCTGCAGCAACCCAGCATCCTAGACGTATGCTTAGTTGAATCCAGAAAGAGATCCTTTTCAATGGTTGCAACCAGGCTCTTGAAGAGCCTTGTCTTGCCCTCTCTTCAATGGCCTTCAACTTGGTGGTTAAAAAGCTTCCTTTTCAGGAAAGCTTTTGGGCCATGAGGGGCCACCTTCACATGGAATTTTTAATATTCGTCTATCTTTTTTATACACACAAACACCACTTCTGATGTTTTAATGTTTTTCTGCTGCTTTTAGTGTTATTTATTGTTGTTAGCCCTCTTGAGCACAACTTTAAAAAGGCGGGATTTAAATATTTTAAATAATGAAACAGAATTGTTACTAGAAACGAAGTGTTTGGCTCCTCTTGCTGTGGTGTTGTTGTTTTTTAAAAAAAGAAGAAAACAATTCCTCATGTCTTAGAAATGGCTTTATCCACTTGTGAGTTCTGGGTTATTAAAAAAAGCATTGGGGACATACCTTAGTGCTATTTTTATCCCTCACCCAGTGTCTACACATTTTTTATTATTAAACTCTTTTCCAGTAGCAGGTTATTTGCTGTCTGCTCCCAGG
Organism: Podarcis tiliguerta; assembly: GCF_965153285.1. Lineage (NCBI taxonomy): Eukaryota > Metazoa > Chordata > Lepidosauria > Squamata > Lacertidae > Podarcis > Podarcis tiliguerta. Next base: position 72,217,314 of record NC_139534.1, read on the forward strand.
GTTTTCATGTCACTTTGGTGCTGTTGCTTCCGATATTCTACAATTTCCTTCTTCCAAAGGACCTGTCATCATGTTGGAGGAGCAGCTCAACAAACTGTACTAGGGGAACTGTTATGACATGCCTGTTGCTATGGTAACCAAAGCAGAGGTGCCTGTCAGGGACCAATTTACTTCTCCAGAAGGACACTGCTAACTACTGAAGGGAAAACATACTTGCACATTATGCTCAGTACAGACTGAAAACTAAAACAACCAGGAGAATTCTGCTTGATAAACATTAATAAAAATTACGCTAGAATGCAGAAGCATTAAATAGAATCCATATTTAAAGAGACAAGTTAACCAGAGAATAAACTCCCAAGAGTAGTGCATTAGTGCTTTGATTTTGGACAGAATAAAATAACAGAATTAACTCTGCAGATAACTTTATGGTACTTGCTAGAATAAACTTTAATACATTTTGTAGGTAGTGGTGGATATTAAACAATCATAAATTAAATAATATCCTAAACCTTATATTCTGGTAATTGATATATTCTATGTAGAAGAATGTATATATAAAATAATACTCATTCTGTTTTCTTTTGAAAATTAAGGCTACATAAAAAGATGCCTGAAGATAAGCTGAGCAGGATGTACAGAAATTCAAAAGGCCTTTCAAGCAGCATTCAATCTAGTATGAGAGGCTTCTGCAGCAGGAAGTAAAAGCTAGTTCCCTACCACACCTTCCCATGACTGCATTAGCACTTTATGCATTTGCACATGCCTCTGATCTTGGCCTCTGGATCAGAAGTTTTTTTTTGTCTATAATATTTAGTGGATGATATAGAGAGTTCCCAGCCCTCCCATGAATGCAGATTTTCATGCATGGGAGGGATCCTGGCAGCAGAAAAAATCTCCCATATGGAGCAGTGTACATGAGAGACCGTGGCAAAGGCATGGTGTAAGACAAGTCCTCATATTTTGTTTTTTAACAATAAGACAAAAAAAAATCTTTAAAAAAAGACCTTATGCTACAGTAATCACATGTAACTTACCACCAGTGGTGTAATATTTGGTAGTTGTATAGAAAATGCATTTATTAATGGATTATTACTGCATTTGTCAAAGCTACTCACATTTGTCAAAAACAGAAAAAGCCTACCTTACACAGAATCAGCCTATCTAACCAATACTGTCAACTGTGGCTGGCAATGACTCTCAAGCAGAGGCACATGGGGAGATTTAGGGCTGTGGGAGTGGTGTGCCTGCACTGGGCGCAGACTCAATGCCTGGTGAGGCGCTGGGCTTAGGGACAGGGGCCTGAGGCTTTGACAGGGTCCTAGAGTCTCCCCACCTCCTTCCCAAAGCTTAGTTAGTGCTTTCCCAGCTTTGGGAAGGAGATGGGAGGGCTCTAGGACCCTGTCAGAACTCTCACATCTCCTTCCCAAAGCCGGGCAGTAAGGTAAAGGTAAAGGTACCCCTGCCCGTACGGGCCAGTCTTGACAGACTTTAGGGTTGTGCGCCCATCTCACTCAAGAGGCCAGGGACCAGCGCTGTCCGGAGACACTTCCGGGTCACGTGGCCAGCGTGACATCGCTGCTCTGGCGAGCCAGAGCCGCACACGGAAACGCTGTTTACCTTCCCGCTAGTAACGGTCCCTGTTTATCTACTTGCACCCAGGAGTGCTTTCGAACTGCTAGGTTGGCAGGCGCTGGGACCGAGCGACGGGAGCGCACCCCGCCGCGGGGATTCGAACCGCCGACCTTTCGATTGGCAAGCCCTAGGCGCTGAGGCTTTTACCCACAGCGCCACCCGCGTCCCATAAGCCGGGCAGAGGCAGCACTAAATTTGGCCTCACACAGGGCACCATAGTTTCCAAGTCTGCTGCTGCTCAGCACCATGTATCTGATTCTTTAACTAGAAGAGTAAGAGATTGAACCTTCTGAATACAAAGCATGTGGTCTACCAGTAAAAACTTTAAAAAGGAGCTACTGTTTACTTCATAGCTTGGAAACCATATGAATCACCCTTTCAAACAGTATGAAAACTGTATTTGCACACTTGTAGATGAAGATGAAGTTGCTTAATACCTGGGGAGTGGAGCCATCAAATCCTTGCTGATGAATGACTTTCTGAATAGAATGAAGAAGTCTGGTATAACCACAGGCCATATTACTAGAGAGAAAGGAGAATACTTGACTTAATAAATACATTCGAACAACAGGATAATATTAAAAACATAGTTTTGCAAATGAAAGGTGATACATTACAATCCCCCACCAAACAATGATATCTTTGAACAAGTTAATCATATGAATATTTACACATGCTCAATAAGGTTGCTTGTAAGGCTTGTAAGTGTGTCTTATCTTAAACGAACACATACAGCAGCCAGTATCTAGCACCTTACCTCCTGCATCCTCCATGCTCTCATTCCTCAGCAAACCAGGAAGACTCACATCAGTGGGTCTTCAGGCTTCAGTATTGGTAGTTGACTTCACAGGCCAATCTGGACCCATCAGGTCTTATAAAAGCCTGACTGATCAGTCTGAACAACTTGTTGGTGTGGGAAACTGAATAGGCTTCTCTCACCTTTCCTTTTCATTGGCTGCTCTGGAATCTGACCACCAACCCACATTCAACAAAATCATAAGTCCCTGGCCCTCTAGATGACTGTCTGCCTGCTCTAAATTTCAGTCTGTGTGCACCATTTCTGGATCCCCAACTGCCCTGGACCTGTGACCTTCTCTGAGCTTGGCAGAGGCGTGACATTGTTTTACATTAATTAGTGTACTCCAGCTTAGAACTACTTCAAATGTCATTTATAACAAAGAAAGCACATCTTTGGAAGGAAAAGCTTATTGTAACATGGACCCATACATAAACCTGTTTCATAGAATTAACATAAAAAACACATCACCAAACTACTACAATGCCTTCTATTTTGTTCTATTTGATGTTTCAGCCACATTACCTCTCTACCAAGTCACCCAATTTTTCTCAACCAGTGTTCTTTTTGTACACTTTTGTCAGTTTCATATACTTTTAAGTTATTTTTACACATATCATATTCTGTTTTATTTACTGTGTAAATAAATCCAAGAGGAAAACCTTATTTAGATCATATTCTCAAATTCTATGGTAGGAATCAACATAGCACTAAGAAGATTGCTCTATCAGCAAAAGTATTTCTGCTTGCCTGGTGGAATGATCCTGCCTCCCCACTCCCACCCTGTTCTGGGAGTTCTCTTGACCCCCTGAACCACTTGGGGTTGGTATGGAGGAATAAAGGGGGAAGTCCCATTGTGCTAGCAGGATCCATTAGTTGAATCAAGCCTTATGCTTACATTTAGACAATTAATTAAATTAAAATACTTTGCTTAGCAGTTGCACATGCTGAAGTGCATTCATTTCAATATGATTACATACCCCTCAACAATCCCAATTTGGCCAGGATGGCTACAGAATTAGTTAAGCTGCCATAGTTTCTGACTTGCTCTCAGGGCACCCCAATTTCTCCCGGGCAGCAGACAGGGGCCACAGAAGCAGCTCCTGGGGCAGCAGCAGCATTGAGAAGAAGGCACAAGGGCTCCTTCCCGAGCCTTGTTAGTGCTTACTAGGTTTTGGAAAGAAGAAGGGTGGACTCTAGGACCTTGTCCTGGGGAAGTGGTGCATTTCCCTCCCCCGGTGGTGGTGGGGGCCATAACCACAAAACCATGAGCAAACCATGGGGAGGAACATGCAAAGTTTGCAAGGGGTCATGTGGATGGCAGCAGGAAAGCTTGTGGAATCTATCTATTTGTTTAAAGCAGTTAGTTTCACAAATGTCCTGATTTTCATCTGAGTTATGTTGGATAACAGATTATGGAATATGGAACTGACCTAAAGCTGGAGTTGGGAACCTCAGGCCTGGAGGTGGAGTGCTACCTTCCAGGCCTCTACCTAGTCCTTGAAACTGTCCCCAGACCACACTCTTCATTGGCCCTGTTTCATATCCTGAGAGTTTTTGCATGGGTGGAATGTGTGCTTGAACTCTGGTAATGCCTAAGGAAAGAGAGGAGTGTATAAAGATGTGTAGAAACTAGACTATGGTACACAGGTCAAATTTACTTTTGTTGGTCCGCTCACTTTCACCTCTGGCCCTGCTTACAACCAGGATGTGGACCTCAGAAGATTATCCAGATAGGAATGCAGCCCCCAAGATGAAAGAGGTTCAACACCATAGCCTAAAGCCTAGTTTAGAAAATGCTTAATAATGAAAATGACTGCACACTCATAACATGATCAGCAATCTTTTTCTATATTGTCAACAAATGGCGAATCACAATGGTAAAATTGTATCTGTTATTCTGTGAGACAGAAAGACTCCATAGAACAGATGCAAGTTGAAACATCCCAGCTAAATCCCCTATTTATAATTTAATATGTAAAATATATATGCTCACAGGTGATGTATTTACTGATGGAAGTGAACTTGTTAACTAGAGCCAACTAATAATCTTGTTAGTAGGATTTGTCATATTTTATGGGCAACAGATATCTATGTTGCATTCAGAAAGTCAGCTATTTTTCCTACAGATTTGTTCCCCAACACTTTAATTCAGCTAATGTGTTTAAACAATACGTTCTCATCTTTTTTTTGTTTAACCATCTAGTTACTGATAAAGCAGGAGCTTGTAAGGAGGTATCCTAGTTACAACACAGTCTCTGACTTCCTTATTGATAGTTTCTAAACATTTAACAAAGGGAAGGTTATCAAAATGTATGACAAATAGGCCTATTATCGGGAAGCAGACTCCATTAGGAGAGATATTTTAAGCTGTTTTAGCAGATTTATCAGGAAATCCAAGCTCTATGTTCATTTAAGCCCATTTTAATATATACCCCATCGAAGCAGCAAATAATACAAGCAAATGTAGCATCAATTATTCAATATTCTTTCTGGAATACTAAAATATACTGGATCTGTATTATACCCTATTATTAAGAAACCTGGGTGGCAACTATAAAGGAATATAGCTATCAGATATGACTATTTATCAGGGGTCACCAACCAAGCACCTTCAGTTGTGTCCCCAGACTCTCCCCCGCAAAAAATCAAGTATCTAACACTCCTAGAAAGAAAGCCATGAAGCCAAATGTGAAGGTACTGTTCTAAGCAATGTCTGTGAAATGAGCAAGCCTGGATGCTCCCACTTTTCAGTGTTTTAGCTGATGTGTGAAGTCATAGTTGTGACTGATGAGTGCTTTAGACACCAGGAAATAGGAATTCCTAGGATCCTAAAGAGCTACTGCACCCCCCCCCCTTTAATGTGATTTTCCTCCTGCTGCTTTATTTTCTAGGCAGATATGCAACATGTTAAGCCTTTTCTAGTATGGAAATACAATTATGAGGAAAGCATCATGATTGTACTCTCGCTAATATTGTGTTTTGCCAGACCCTATGGCAGCCATTGTATGCCACACCCCCATTGCCACCGTTATGGGACTTGCACCCCCAGCATTCTCTCAAAATTCAAAATATGCCCACTGGTCCAAAAAGGATGGCAACCACTGGCTTATATAAATCACCATTAGCTTTAACTCAAACCTATGGCTCTTTCTGTATAAAGTAGGATACTGTGTACTCTTTGATGAGACTCTTTCTGCTGTTTTATGTGGTGCAGCTCCCACAGGCTGCTTTTAAAACTGCCTTGTCACGTACATGGTGGCAGCTGCAGTGGCAAAACTCCCTAAGAACATATTGGCTTCTGTCTGAGGGGGCAGCCCAGCTGTTCTAGCCTATATCATCTTCATCCCAACTGTTTTTTCACCATTTCTCTAGCAAACTGGGGTACCTGAATCTGGCCCAACAAGTGATTTGGCAAGAAAACCATCTGGAAAAGAAAGAATTATTTGAATATCTAAAAGCCAGTTCTCAACGTTCTGTAACATTGTGCTATGGTCAAGTTTGGGAGCATGCTATTGATGCCAAATTTTTTTGGGGGGGGGACCCCACCCATGAAAATATTGTCCCTGGATTATAGATTATATAGAACATTTGCTCTGCAGATCAGTCTGATCCTGGCGACTAGGACTGCTGTGGTGAATGGAGCTGGGAGGAAATTAATCCCTACCCAATGATATCCACGAATCTACCCATTTCTCTTTTATATAAATACTTGTTGTTCATTCTTATGAGAGACAGAAAAGAGTGTTATGCTCATTGGACACTATGGTGACAGAAAATCTGCCTTCTACTTCCAAACTAGTATGGCTTTGCATGGAGGCTGTAGTATACATATTTTTTTCCAGTAATAAATTTCAGGGCAAAGCCATCCTACAGCAGCTCACATATCTGAGCAGGTCTTTAGAAAATATATAAAGCATTCAATAGTTTTAAAAAATATATAATTATCCTAATAAAAAAACTATTTATGCCAGAGAATGTTTCCTATTCTTTTTCTTTTTTACTTATGTATTTATGCGTTTTTTCTCTCTTCTCTCAACGCAAGTATATATTTCTGCTTGTATTGAAAATTGTATAAAGATATTTTAAAGAACAAACTCTAGCACCAGCAGATTAAAACAATAAACAGCCTACTACTTCAATATGCAAATTGAAAGCAAATTTGCATATCGAGGAAAGCTAATTGTTCAAGTCATCCTCAGACCATCTGTGTGCAGAGCTCATGGGGTGCAGCAAGGGCCCTTGCAATGCCCAGGTCTTCCTTCCACACAAGTTCCACTAATCAGAGACAACAGGATTTATTAATGCTCAATTTAGACACATGTTTAAAAAATAAGCTGCAGCAGATATAACAGTGGTCTTGGCAGATTAGTTCCACTACATTTTGTGGTCCCACAGAGAAGCATCATTACTACAACATGTAGTTGTAGTCCAGTCCAAGATCTCTGCAATTAAGAGAGGAAACTCCTGCAAGGGGTGGAGCTTAGAATATGGCAATGAAAGGGTTTTGCTATAAATACTGATGCCTGGCCAACTTACTCCTGACAGTACAATTATTTGCACACAATTTTATGCCTATGAAATTTGTCCTCCAAACCCTCCTCAGTTTTTGGGCAAACAACTAAAATTAGAAACTTTTCAAACTCACCATGATTTTATATCAGGATACAAAGCTTTTTCTTCAAGAAGGGGAAAGCCGTACCACTTTATGTTTTGGATTAATTCTGGAGCCATTGTTTTTGATAAATCAAAGTAGTGTCCAAATTTTGAACAGGCTGCTTGGGTCACCTGTGAAAACAATGCATGTTTCCCCTGTTAAAATGCAATTAAAAATTTAATACCCATTTTTTCAACAGGTTATTCACATAATCTGCACTTTAAGTGTACACTACTACTAAAGTGTACACTACACCAATGTAAGTGGTCACAATACCACCACCCCTTTGACACATACACACATTTTCCCATGGAGCAAACCTCAGCCATTGGGGAATTATTGTGTATGTTAGAATTAAGCAACCATGCAGGCCGGGCTATCAGGGAGGTACTCCAGGCACCCTCCAAACAAAATAAAAAGTAGTTTTATTTTGGTCTTTCCACTCAGGCTGAAGCTGGAATTGCTGTTTTGCAGCTCGGTCTTCCCTCTTTTTCCTACAGCAAATATTACTGGTGACACAGCAATTGTGTTTTGTTTACCGTATTTTTTGTCCCATAGGACGCACCTAGTTTTTTGAGGGGGGAAATAAAGGATTTTTTTTCTTTATTTCCCCCCCAAAACCAGGTCGGGGAACAGCGGTATGGTGGCACTCTGCCTCCCCGCTGTCCCCGAGCTTGTGGGGCTGGCTGATGTCTGCCCGGCGCGAGGGGCGCTCTGCTTCAGGGCGCCCTGCGCGCCGGGCGGCAGGCTGCTATCCGCAGCGTGGGGAGCCCTGCAGGAGGTCCTGCAGGACTCCCCACGCTGTGGATGTCTGCCCGGTGCGAGGGGCGCTCTGCTTCAGGACACTTCGCACGCCGGGCGGCAGGCTGCTATCCGCAGCGTGGGGAGCCCTGCGGGAGGTCCTGCAGGACTCCCCACGCTGCGGATGTCTGCCCGGCGTGAGGGGCGCTCTGCTTCAGGGCGCCCTGCGCGCCGGGTGGCAGGCTGCTATCCGCAGCCTGGGGAGCCCTGCGGGAACTCCTGCAGGCTCCCCAGGCTTGATCATAGCTTCCTGAAGCCTGGAGAGCGAGAGGGGTCGGTGCGCACCGACCCCTCTCGCTCTCCAAGCTTCAGCGAAAGCCTGTATTCCCCTTCATTTTTGGAGGGGAAAAAGTGCGTCCTATAGGGCGAAAAATACGGTACTTCATGCGTCTCCTTGCCCATGTTCTAGTTCAGCTATGCCTGCTGTTTCAGCATACAGCCAGTAAGAGAAACAAAGGTCCTTTATTTCTGCTGCCACCATCAGATATCCATATGGTGGAGGTAGTCTTCTATATACACAAAAGACACACATGAATTTTGGCATTATCTGATAGGCTGAAGATATTTTATCGTACTGATTAGTATCCTAGCTAAAAGTACTTTGCTTTCAAATAACCATGTTTCTACAAAAATAACAACAACAAAAACAACATAAGAGCAGTGTGCTGACACATTGACTAAAACATACAGGAAGCCATTGTGGGCCATTTTGTCCAACATTCTGTTCCCACAGTGGCCAACTGGATGCCTATAGAAAGCCCAGGATGCCTATAGAAAGCCTCTGGCACTTGAGAGATTATGTAGCCATCATGACCTGATTCACCAGAGGATGCAGACAGTTCACCCTTCTCATTACATGGACATTACTATCAGCTTGAGAACACCAATTACATGTTTAGAAGGATGGGAAGTCTCTATGTAGCAGCCCTGTTCCACTTTCCTTCAAGAATCATGAGAAGGAAAAATGGTCTGGAGTCATATTCCAAAAGTGCCAAAAATGTGACTGCTGCTGACAATACTAAGAGGCACAATAATGTGACTGATGCTAAAAATGATTCCCAGTCCAGTTTTGGCAACTGTGCACACAGTTTGACTGCTGAATGAAGAAAAGATGCCCCAAGGAACTGCAAAAGCAGCTTTTTTGTGTGTTCAATGGTTCCCAGTGTAACTGGAGATGTGAACTGCAGAAACATGCATCCTCATCCCATTTATTCTCATCAGATTGCAGTAACCAGAGAGAAAAGGCAAAATATCACTTGGATATTTTGAACAGTTCAAGAATCAAATTTTCAAATTACTTTTATAATAAAAGTCATTTTACAAATAATAGGAATTTTGTTTTACTCTTTCAAATTACTGTAAATGAGCCAGGTAACTAAAATATTAATGGCTGCATGCATGAACATTTCGAGGAATAACTTCTATTGTGTTCTCTCTCTCTTGTTTCAAACACATGAAAACAAACGAACAATATGTTACTGGGGCTGCAATCTTAGACACATTTACATGCGATTAAGTGCCACTGGACTCAACAGAATTTACTTCTAAGCAGACATCTACAGAATTTTGCTGTGAAAAAGTTGTATTGTAGCATGATGACAATTTGAATGTTTTTTTAATTTTTACATAAGCTAGAAGTTATTGTAGCTCCACTTTTGCACACATACAAAAGTAAGAAAACACTGTTCATTGTCACTCTACCTTCTTGTTCTGTTGTGTGTCTTAACTTCACATCCTCCTGCACATTTTATAGAAAACTGGCCAGACTTGTGGGTGGCCATTCATACATAATGAACTGCTCTGCTGAATACCAGGTTTTTGTATTTATAATGATATAAATTCAAAAATTAATCAAATCTCTGTGTCTATTATGGTTTTTATTTTAAAAACAATCAGTAAAAAATGATCATTAAAACTGTATTCCAACAATACATTGTTTGAAAAAACTAAGGTAACAGAAAAAGTAAAGCTTTAATAAGCAAAAAATAAAAACAGTAACAAATTCAACACTGCTAACAAGAAACAAATTTTCTTATAACCTTGGTTTCTTATACTATACCAGAATGCAGAAGGTACTTAGCAATTATTTTAAAAATGCTGTGTTATTATTTTAGTTATTAAATGTTACAAAGTGTAATAAAATAGAACAAAATCTGACAATAAAATAAAATATGAGTATTGTTTAAAAATAAATTCAGAAGTTCCAAGTTATTTCGTTTGGGCGTTCTCAAAGCAATTTAAACAAGAGCTGTTCTTTGCCCTATAATCTATCCTTTATCCGGATTACTGATCAGAATGTTTTTACTGCAATCTCTGCCAGAGCTCATCTTTTTATTGTGTAAGTCCAAGCCCCCTTAATGTTTTAGAAAGGCCTTGACTAACTGAACTTTGATCTGATGTCTTCATTGAGAAAAGCTCCAGGTTGCCTATTTCAGATGCAAATCCTCACTGAGGCCCAAGAGAGTTTAGTACAGACAGCAAAAGAGAAGAAACAAGAAGTTTCCAGGATCCTCTTTGAGAATCCTGGGGAACACTGGTGTCCCTAATCCACACAGTTGCATGGATTAAGGTAGGTGATAACCTTTCTTGATTCTAAAGAATAAGCACAGTGCCTACAAACTGGGTGGAGACTAGGATTTGGCCGCAATAAAACACCAGGCAATAAAAGCCTGGCTATGTCAGAAGCCTATGAATAGACCTCAATGTACCACATTCCCAGGCCTAGTGGGGAAGCTTGCAAAAAGCCCACCTGAATCAAGTAAGCATGAATAATCTATCTTAGCAGCAGCATGACCACAGAGACAGAGCAAAAGGGAGGAAAAAATACATTTCTCTTAAGCGTGAGATAATAAATTTATTAGCTGAATGCAGTTTCAAGCCTACCTTTTCCTTGGATTCCTATGAGCTAGCCTGCACAAGGAGAAATAACCTAAGTTGTCATGGAGCAGAATATGTCTTTATGCTACCGTCTGCCGTTAACATTTCTAATTGCAATACTAATGTGCTAGAAATTCTCAGATTTAGGATGAATCAAGGCAGAAAATTGATTTCATGCTGTGACAGTTTATATATTGCCCTAAGAATACAAGCAGTTCATTCATTAAAAGAGGGAGTATATGTGTGTGTGAGAGAGAGAGAGGTGGGGGACAGCGGGGTAAAAGAACACACACTTTACCTGCTTGGTACAAGCTACAGAATACCTACTGTTTTTACTTTGCCTATCAAATGGTAGCCAATTACAAATAAAATAGTTAAGCAAATACCCAAGCCTCTGGAATTTGCTGCCCAGACAATGTACCTGCAACATTAGAGATGTCAAACTGCAAGTCAGAGATCCTCCTAACACCTTTAAAATTTCCAAGCCAGCATGAAGTGGATGAAACTAATGTGGATCTCTCAAATTTCTCTACCACTACTCACTCCTCTATGCTTGTGTGGAAATTACAAGATACATTGTATTTTAAAAATATCAATTACTAGTTAGGATACATTTACCTATACTTTTGATACTGAGATTTAATTTTCTGGTATGTTGGGTTGATACCTACCAATTTAATCTGGAAACATAACATATGTATAAAATGACTTTCTCCCCCCCCCAAAAAAATTGCTCTTTATTTTCCAACTAGTCCTCAGGAAAACTAAAGATATACTGGACAGGTGTCATGACTGGTGTAAGGTTTCAGGGAGGCCTGTGCAAGATACCCTCCTGGTCCTTTCAGCTCTTCCCTGGTGCACCCCACAAGCTTACCAAAGAATGGAGTGGAGAGTGGCAGTGGTGCTGTGGGGACAGGGCTGGGCGGGCAGCCCAGCACTTTTCTTATCAGAGCTGTGCCCTGAAATAAGTAACTGACCTTAAAAGAAGAATCCTTAAACTGACCTTAAAAGAAGAATCCTTATTCTAGTGCTAATAAAACTTTAAAAACCAAAAACAAAGAGATGATGGTATTTGCTGCACCACGCAAACTTCTGGTACTGGGTCTGAAAGCCCTGATACAAGTTACCTTAAATAAATAAATTGTGCCAGCTAGGAAATAGGAGAGCAGGAGCAGTTGACAGGATGAACACAGCTTTCTGTGTGCAAAGCACTTCTGTATGGATTTGAGCACATGCCAATTTTCCTTTCAGTTATAGTCCCCTAGTAGACTGCTGTCCTAGAGAGTCCCTCTGATCTTTGGGGACAGCTTGTTTGTGGGTCATGACAGACTGCCCTGGAAGTGGATGCTGAAAAACCCTCATGCATTTGCAGCCCTTTGAATTCTGTCCAGACTCACCCAAGGCAGAGAGGAAGGTACTGACAAACAGAAGTGACAAGGTAGGTAATGGAGAAATGATTCATAGAATCATAGAATTGTAGAGTTGGAAAGAACACCAAGGATCATGCAGTCCATCCCCCTGCCATGCAGGAATTGCAGCTAATGAATATCTGACTGATGGACAGGCTGAATTCAGAGACAAGGATTGCAAGGTAGTTTTAAAGAGTGGCTGGAACTGGAGCATAAGCACCTGGCATTTAGTTGTTCAGAGGTCTGTGGCAAACACTAGAATTATGCATGCATCAGGAATGTATAAGGATATCTGCTCTACCACAATTACTCATGACCGAACAATTTTGCCAGGAGGCTGAGCATTCCCAATGATACCGTAGAGAGTTTTTACTTGTAGTTCCCAACTCTGACCTCAGTCCGGTCTTAGTTAATAAAGCTTTAGCTATGCAACCACCAGTTTAAATTGGATTACACCTCACATCAATTTTCATCACATATAACCTCCATTATAATATAAAATGAAACATGGTATATTATTGGAGCAAACTGGGAAGCTTAACTGTACTTCTCAAAAATACCAGTTCTTTCAAATTTTTGTATTCCTTCCCCCTACCTCCACATATGAACTAAGTCTGTTTTGTGATGGTTCAACATGCTATATCAAGCTTCATATTAATAAAAATTGATGAGGTCACATAACCATCCTGGAGGGTCTTTGATTTGGCATGTCATCATATATAAATCTTCTCTCTGATATGAATACATAGACATGTCTGTGCAATTACAAAGAAAACCAAACATGCCAAGCCTTGTAAAATCATTTTGTCATATTCCAATTATATTCCTTAGAATAAGCCTGAACTTACTAGGCAGTTCACTACACTTACATCAGATATATAAAATACTAAAGCCAAACAAAGCAAGTTCCTATGGACACCAAAATATTGCATGTAATTTTAGAGATTTCACCATACCATTATTCTGCACAAGAAAATAGCTAGCCTAGGGAGAAATATAATTCACAAAACACTAACAACCATAAACTCTGTAGAATTGACCACTGGGCTTGTTTCTTACATGCTGCCTTCATAACGATTAGTTTATAGTGACAGTGAAGCTGATATAATCTCAAGTGCTTACTTTACTTATTACGCACATGGATAAGCAAGTCAACAGCTTGATTCAATTCCATGCTTTCACTAGAGGGATCTAAGTACAATTCATTCAACCTATATAAACGCTTCTATATTCAGATAAATTTATAAAGCTTTCTTGTATAAATGGAAAGGATACTTCTTGAAAACCTGTGTAGTAAATTGTACAGCTCTGATGCTGAAGCCTTTACAATTTAATATTTACTGTTCTTATGACAGTATAGCCCACTTATGGTAGTACTACACAAGAATTCCCAAGCCAATGTTTGCTAATGAAACACAAAAGGTTGAGTGGGTCCATTTGTGGAGAGAATCAACAGAAAAGAGAGAGGTGTTCAACAATTTATGCTGACTCCTCCCAAAATACCTCCCCCAGCCATTCCCCACACCAGCAAAGTGACTGGAAGAATATTTTCAATGGCTAATCAACAGAGGATGAAAGAGTTATTAAGTGCTCTTCCACTCTGCTATTTAATATTATAAGCCTAAGGTGGGGCAAAACACTTTTTGGAATAAGTGCTAAATGGTGTAGTTAGCTTATCATTTTAACAGGAAATTTTTGTCAAGAAATACTTTCAGTTTACCATACATCATTATTTGAAGAAATTACTATGAAATAAAATTTACCTCCAGTTTTGGTATGTTCTGGTAACGCCAGGCTATTCTCATGGATTCCTGAGAATCTTGTTTGGACTTCACAGCTGCTGTTGCTTCTTCTTCTATTTCACTTACAGCGGTATTCAACAAAGGTGAGGGAAGTTCCTGAATGAAAAATAATAAATGTTTTAGATGAGCTGCTTTTATTAAACATTTAGGGAAATATTGTTAAAGAAGATTTAACAGCTCACAGCAAACATTAATGATGGCATTGGAAGCTCACTTCAAGGTACTAAAGGAACCAGTGGGCGTACCATCAGAACCTTGGTCTATAATATTTGAGAAATACCAGAGAATGAATAAGGTGCCACAGGAATAGACACAGGTAAATCTTGCCCCAATTTTCACAAAAGAGGAGGAAGGAGAATCCAGGAGACTACAGACTAGTCAGTCTCACTTCAATACCAGAGGAGTCAGTTTGTAAGCATCCTGATAACAATGCAGTGATTAGTAAGAAACAGCATGGATTTGTCAAGAATAAATCCTACTAGCTAGACTAATCTGATCTCTCTTTTTTAGTGGGTTACTTAGTAGACTATGGGAAGCCTGTCAATATAATTTCTAATGATTTCAGCAAGCCATTTGACAATGTCCCCTTTTATATTCAGTTTGGAAAGTAATTAAATGTGGGCCACATAATAATACCAGCATGTAGATTTACAGCTGGTTGGAACACTATACTCAAAGAGTGCTCATTAATAGTTTTTCATCAAACTGCAAGGGAATTTTGAGAGGACTACCTTTGGGTTGGACCAGGTGCTCTTCAATATTTTCATCAGCGACTTAGATAAAGGGGTGGAGAGAACCTTTATCAGATTTGAAAAACACACAAAAACAGGAAGGATAGCTAATACTTCAGGACTGAAATTCAAGATCTTGATAGGAAACTAGGCTGGAATTCAATTGAGACAAATGTAAAGCTGCATTTAGGCAAATATAAAATGCACAAGAATAAGATGGGAGATACTTGGGTTGGCAGTAGTATCTATGAAAAGGGTCTGTCAAGCTGAACATGAATCAACAGAGTGATATGGTTGCAAAAAACCCCAAAAAAACTTAAGCAATTTTAGGCTGCATTAATTAGCCTATTATATATTTTAGAAATCAGTTTACCAGTTTGGTAAGTATTAGGCCAACTCTAAAAAAATTTGAACCAAGTTTTGTATGATCAAGTAGTAGATTTTTGTCTATGTTTGGATACCATTTTCAATCAAGATGGCATTCTCAAGCAATACCAGACAAGAAGAGGAGGAGGAGGAAGAGGAGAGAGACAGAGCAAAGCAGACCTGACCCGACCATGATGACTGCAAAGGAAGTCACTGGTGGAGCAGGAAAGGCAACAAAAAACAAACTTTTTGAGTTTCTGGTTCATGGTCTATCCTGGCTTTGGAGGCACCAATACATCTCCTTGCCAAGAGCACAAGGGTTGGATGGCGCCAATACAACTCCTTGCCAAGGGTACAAAGGAGCCTAGATGCGGCTCTGATAAGAGACAAATTGAAATGGGTTCAGGGGAGGACAACAAAGCCTGTCAGAGGTATGGAAAACAAGTCTTCTGTGGAAAGGTTGAAATAACTGGATATTGTTTGAATGCAGGGAAGATGAGAGCAGACATGCTAGCACTCTACAAATGCCTCAAGAACTAACACAAATAAGAGAACAAAGTTTTGTTCTCTGCTACCCCAGAGGGCAGGACTAGATCTATTCTGTTTAAGTTTTATTAGAGTAGGTTTCAGCTGAACATTAGGAAAAATGTTAAAATGTTAAGAGAAGTTTGACAAGGGAACCAAGTACCTGGAAATGGGCTGTCTTCATTGGAGGTCTTCAAGCAGAGACTAGAAAGTCATGTGTGGGGGGTGCTCTAGATATGGATTTTCTGCTTTGAGCAGGGACATGAACTAGCTGGCCTACAAAGCCCATTCCAATTCTAAAGCCATTTATCATTTATTTATAGTGACACTTTATTCCAGGGATGGTGAACTATGGGCACATGGGCTGGGGTTGGCCTCCCACAAAAATATTTTTTGCTCTTGCATTACATCAGAGATATTTGCAGTGGCAAAAATAATCCAAACCACATGTAAGTCGCATGCCTTCTTCCCTGATTCTGAGAGAAAGAGAAAGGCAAGCATAGGACAGGAGCTAGATTACATTATGGAATGAACTGAAAAAAAGGTTTAAAGGATCCTTTCCTACAAACCCAGAAGCTTACCGTCTGGGTATAGTAAGGACAGAAGTCCTCCCAAAACAAGTGAGTCTATTGATGTATGCGACCACAGCTGTGCAGATTTTACTTGCACAAAAGTGGAGAACAGGCGCGGTTCCAACAAAAGAGTGGCATCATAAAATGCTGGAATACGCGGAACTAGCGGGTATGACTAATAGAATAAGAAACAGATAAAAAAACTTAATGAGGATTGGATGTTATATATAGAATATATGAAAAATTATTATAATAGGACAGTCAATCTAGCAGGATGAGCAGAATTCAGCAACGTAAGTTATAACTTGCGATAAAGAGGAGAGAGGAAAATTTAGAAGAACAAGTAGATGTGGATAAGTTGGGAATAGAGAGGAAACCAGGGAAGGAGTGGAAGGGAAGTACATGAAAAGGAGTTTTCATTCCCCCCCCTTACACACACACACACACACACACACACACACACACTGAATGCAACAGTTGTTGTACTAATGTTGATATACCAGTGAAGAAGTGTAATAGAAAAGCAAATAAAAGCAACAACAACGATAATAACAATAAGATTACATTATGGAGGCTGCAGGGCAGCAAGTGTGGGTTTTTCCTTGACGTTTACTCCTGAAGCGTTTCTCAGAAATGAGTATTGCAACAAGGCAGCAAAGGTTTAGGATCAGAGTTTTCCTTATCATAGATGAGCTACCTTCCCAGGTTCATGAGCCCCTTATTTTCCTCTACAGCACATGACCATTGGAACCACTATTTGTCTTGTGAGCTCAATCCACCAGAGCCTGTCACATGCATGGGAAGTCCCAGCAGTTCAAAGCCAATTATTAGGGGAAAGTGCTAAAAGCAGAGAAATGCCATACAATAAGACTCTGCTAGGAATAAACCATTGGGATCAACAGATGCATTTATTTGTTTGGATTTTCTCCTTTTACTTTTATTTCAAGCATGCCAAGGCATCAAAATTAAAGAACCCATTCATTGACAAATGGCGAGACAATTCAATCCTGATCTAAAACTGAAAAATTGCCAATGATCCCATTTACCTGCTATCCTTTACTCAAGTCAAACTCACCCTCAGACATATACAAACCTGTTACGCAAAATGGGTTTATCATGCAAAAGGGACATGGGTGGCGTTGCAAAACACATCTCATACAATATTCGAGTATGTAATAACTTATGCAGAGTTCTCTAATGTAGACATTTTATAGCTGAATGTACACACATTCCTATGTTGTGGAGCCATATAAATAAACATTTAAAATATTATCTTAATGCCTGTTGAATGTTATAATTTTATAACCTTGGGGAAGGTGGATCAATCTATCGATTTTGGTTTTTCTAAGTTCCTCATTTTTTTCAATGTGTTCTCTTTCCACATCACTTTGAGTTTCTTAAATCCCCACACAAAATCATATACATTTACGTACACATTTCTCCCACTATCACATTTTTGTACATCATTTTGCCTAATATAATTAAAAACATTTTTGCCAACAACTCCCCCCATACGCATATTTGCACATTGTTTTCACTAATATTTCTGAGAAGTGTGAATTCCAAAAGATAACTGTGTTTCAGTTCACATACTGAAATAAGTTTGAAATAAGTTTGCATTTCTCTCTGATTCCTACCTTGGGGAATTTTAAAAAAGATAAAAGATGCATATGTGTTTTATAAATAAATACTGACACGTCAGAAAAGTTTGTACAAATGTAGCAATAAATGATTTGTGGTAGTGACTGTAGCATTTGCATTTCCTTTTTAGACCAGTGACTGCAGTGGAAATGGAGATACCAACTTGACAGGGCTGATTTATTTATTTATTTCTGGCCTAGTTACATAGGCATTCTACCAATTGGGAGCTAACTTGCTAATCAGCTGAAAAGATTGCAAGGATATTGCAGCTGACCAAGTGTTGTAGTAATAGACATCTCAGTCTGTTATGTGCATGAGATAATGTGTTGAATGTTTTTTGAATACTAGGGCCTACCTAATGGATCTGGCATCCTATTTCTATGGCATGAGTTGCCAGAGTGCAATTAGCATGCTAGAGTGTACCTTTGCAAGACACCCAATCTCAATTTTGATGCAGTGACCCAGAAGCAGAGGGGGATCACGACTCAGAATACCAAACATAGGCTAAATGAGAGCTGGTGTGGAGCAACAGCTAAGAAACTGAGCTGCAAATAAGAAAGTTCCTAGTTCAAATCTAGCCTCTGCCACTTAGTCCCGCATCTGCAAAACAGGGAGAATAGTGATCTAGCTTAAAGAAATACTAAGGAATATAACAAAATAAATCTGAAATGCTTTGAATGCTCTGAAATGGCATATGATGTTTAAAACAATCATTCTTTTTAAAAAGTTTACTCCCTGAATATATATGTTAGTCAGAATAGTAGTCAGACACTCCGTTAATATTCCAATAGTCTGGCTTAAAGAAACTTTATTCAGTGTTGTGTCTCTATAAATCAAATTGACTTAATTGTCAAGGAACAGTGTACACTCCTTGCTTACCTTTGTTGAGATTTTTGATCATTAGGACAACAGTGAGTAAGCAAATTATGACCCCTTCTTGCTATCCACTGCCATCTGTTAGACAAATCTAAATGAACTTCTTTCTGCTACATCAACTACTGACATTCCTCTCCCTGTAGCCTGTACAGCAGCCTTCCCCAACCTGGTGCCCTCCAAATGTTTCAGACTCCAACTTCCAATAACCCAAACCAGAACTACCTCCCTAAGGGCAGCTGAGTGATCCAATTTCCTTCTTTCTGCAGTAAAGTTACCAGATCTTTTTCAATGAATCCGGGGAGACTTTTCAACTTCCTACTAAATAGATGGATTTTGTCAGGGGACTGATTTGTAAATCCGGGGACTGTCCCTGGGAAACAGGGATGTTTGGTAACCTTATTCTACAGTAAGACAAACTATAGGAATTCAAAAGTCAATTTATAAAAATAAAGTTAAATCGTTTTCTTACCAGGTTCTATTATAAGCCTACAGAACAATCACCCAACAATAGTTCACATTAAGCAAGTTAGTTTTTTTAAAACAGAAATTGGTATTGTAGGTTGCCATCCTAGAAGTTTCTTCCCTCGTTTCAAACTGAATTTGTAATTATCTGTAAGAGTCTTGGAACAGATCCAAGGTTTAAATATAGAATTCATGATTCCTACTCTTCAAGCAGACTTGAGTACAATAAGAATTATAATCAAGAGGCATGAGATGTGCTCAAGGAAGTGATTCTGCTGAAGTTCACTCACCATTTATCTCATTAGAACAAATCGTAACATTGTTACTAAGATAAGTTACAGAAGTTGAGCCGGAGTTCTTCCTAATTAAGGGACAGGAGATTCAACAAAAGACAAATGGCAGTGTGAGAAGTAGATGTGGGTAAAAATGCTTTGAACAGTATGATCGAGTGCCTGCCCAAAAGCAGATTGACCCTCTTCCAAGGCTGCCATTTGCAGACCAGCAGTTAATATAATTAAACTGTACCCAACACAGTTGTCCCATTCACACAAGGTCTTCCACTTTCACAATGGAACTTCCCCTCCCCCTTCTCCACTGTGTGCCTCCCCATCTGTTTTGGGTTTCCCCAAACCCTCTGGAGTGGACTTGAAGGGGTGTGGGGAGAAAAGAGGGAAGGAAAGTTCTGTTGCACAAGTGTAAGTCTTTGTACGAATGGGATGATTTTGTTGGCTACAGCCCATTTTGTTCAGATTGATTTTTCATCATCATATTTACAAAAAACAAACACAGGTGATTACTTTTTTATGTTGTCTTTTCCATGGTCTCAAAAATGTATCTAATCTCATGAAGGCTGAAATGTAGCTAGATATATATTTAGTGAAAAAACTAGATAAATAACCAATAAATAATTAAATAACATTATAAAAAGGTAAAGGTACCCCTGCCCATACGGGCCAGTCTTGACAGACTCTAGGGTTGTGCGCCCATCTCACTCAAGGAGGCCGCGGGCCAGCGCTGTCCGGAGACACTTCCGGGTCACGTGGCCAGCGTGACATCGCTGCTCTGGCGAGCCAGAGCCGCACACGGAAACGCCGTTTACCTTCCCGCTAGTAAGCGGTCCCTATTTATCTACTTGCACCCAGGGGTGCTTTCGAACTGCTAGGTTGGCAGGCGCTGGGACCGAACAGCGGGAGCGCACCCCGCCACGGGGATTCGAACCGCCGACCTTTCGATCGGCAAGCCCTAGGCGCTGAGGCTTTTACCCACTTTTAAATGTGTTTGCGGCAGTGGGGTTACTGATTTGCTGCCAGTCAGTATAGACAAAAACAACCTAGATGGACCAATATTCTGACTTGGCACAAGGAAGCTTCCTGTGTCCTTGGCACATATATATTTGCACCCAAGACCAAGCTATGTACAGAGGATCCAATACTGACTTTTAAGTAGAATTTGCCTCACAAAAATACCCTTCCATGAGAAGAAAATGCATTGAGAAGTGGGGGAGGGGGGGTAACAGAGTTGTGCTCACTAGTTTTGCCCTCTGCCTTGTCATTCTTATTACCCTCAGCTCATGGAGGTGACTGTGTGAATTTTTACCTCTGGTTTTTGTTTCTGTTGCCCCCCCCCCCGTTTTCTTCACATGGAATGGTAACACCTGAAAAGGACCAGTGACTTTATTTATCATATTTATCCATCAAATTTCTACCTAAAATCTTCATGGCAATATAGACAAATATAAATGCTATATTAGCGCTTTAAAAAGTTTTTAAAGACCCATTTTGTAAGCTCTTGGGTGAATAAAAAATGATTCACTCTACATTCAGATTCTTACATTACACTAGCCTGACAAACTTCCCTGGGTAGCTAGTTCCAAAGCCATGACGATACCAGAGAAGACCCCACTGAGGCCCCCAAAGTTTTATTGCATACCCTGACATGACTCAGAGCAAAGAAAGTTTTTGAAAAATGTTTGCTGGTCTTTGCTGACCAGAAAAATGAATTACTAGAAGGCAAGACGGTTTTATAATAGGGAAATAATAAGGAAAGAAGATGTTTTTTAAACCAATCTTTGGGGTAATTTATGGGAAGCTTTTTCTGAGAGGAAACTCCATTAGCACAGTGAGACTTACTTCTGAATAAACAAGTATAAAACAGAATGATACTAATCTGGAAGTAAAAATAAAATTGAATATTTTTAATCTCAGCATCTATAAGCAAAGTTGTTTTTTATTATTTGGTTAAGCTAATTGTAATATAGCTCATTGTTTCAAATATTAAAATAAGCTACTTAAATGTTTTTTAAGGCAAATGTTATGTAAATGTTTTTGCAGCTATAATCCAATTTAAATTACTTTCCCAGGTGTTGTATTCAATAAAACTGCCGTCCGTTTTCTCTGTAACACCTGCAACACTTTAATTGACATAAAGATAACGGTATGCTATATACAAAAACAATTCAGTGCAGCCATAGGCCATTGTTCTGGAAGAGATTATCATTAGTATAAATCCCATGTAAGCAGTCACTTAACTCACTAAGCTTCTCATTGTTTTATATTCTGCCTCTTACAATGAGGGGCACACCTGCTGCTGCAATGACTGCCTCACACTGTAGCAGAGGTGACCAAATGTCCTAGGCTGCACATTAAAATCTTGTGGCTGAGAGCCAGAAGAAACACTTTAATGTGGTCTCTCCTTAAACGGCGTTCTCCCCCTTGTTTTTACCAGTAGCACTTTTTAAGAATTCCCAAATGTTTTTCTTGTTACAACATGGAAACAAGGCAGATCATTATTTGATCTGTGCTGCAGACATATGAGAAAGCAAGCATGTGGTTGCCTCATACATACAATTGAGGTATATCCATAAAATAATAATAATAATAATAATAATAATAATAATAATAATAATAATTTATTATTTGTACCCCGCCCATCTGGCTGGGTTTCCCCAGCCACTCTGGGCGGCTTCCATAGAAACCAAAAATACACTAAAATATCACACATTAAAAACTTCCCTGAACAGGGCTGCCTTAAGATGCCTTCTGAATGTCAGGTAGTTATTTATCGCTTTGACATCTGATGGGAGGGCGTTCCACAGGGCGGGCGCCACTACCGAGAAGGCCCTCTGCCTGGTTCCCTGTAGCTTTGCTTCTCGCCATGAGGGAACCGCCAGAAGGCCCTCGGCGCTAGACTTCCTCCAAATATTTTGCAAATACTTAAGACACCCCCAATCCCAAATCGTGTGCAATAGAGGTATGTCAGTCTATAAATGCAAATTAATGCAGTCTACAATGACTATAGCATCCCAGTGTCACTAGCCTGATGATGGTGAAGGAGCAGAAAAAGAAAATGTCAATTACAGTCCTCATCAGAAATAAACTGTCGATGCTAATAAGTAAATATGCCTAATTTGAAACAAAATTGTGAATTTGCAATTAAAAACATGTAATCTGTACACATTAAAAATAGCTCCTCTAAGATATATGTCAGTTTAGCATAGTGGCTATGGAGTATCAGATCAGAAACGGGCAGATTCATACTTAAAACCTCACTCAGCTATGTAGCTCACTGGTGCACTTGAGCCAATCCCCCTACTTCAAAATGGGGTCCCGGAGGGGACATTGTATCTACCACCCTGAGCAACTTGTAGGAATGTGGCGCTTCAATGTAATAAATAAATGACTTCTCACAGTACTTTGGATTTTGAAAGGATTTAAAAACAACAACAAACAATTAAACATAAATCTCTACTTTGGGAAGGTAAAATGTTTGGACAAAATTTACAAAATGTTTCCCTCTTGTATCCGGGAAATTAACAAGTAACTTTAAGAGATTCTTTAAAGTATCCAACAGCTATTTAATGAAAGGTAAATCTATTCAATTAGGTTGTTATAAAAATGATTCACGGTGCCCACACAGACACACACAAGGATCCTCAGAGCTCAAGAGAGCCCTGATTCTCCCTCCTCCTCATTTACAACTGCATGTGTACAGACGTAAGCATGCACTACCAGCGGTTCTCAACTTGTGGGTCCCCAGATGTTGTTGGACTACAACTCCCATCATCCCTGAGCTCTGGCCTTGCTAGCTAAGGGTGATGGGAGTTGTAGTTCAACAACATCTGGGGACCCACAAGTTGAGAAAGGCTGCGACAGTCCAGAGGACAGGATGCCTCCCTCCTCTTCACTCCCAGGTTCATGTGCACAGAAACAAATAATGCACTGGAACAGTGTCGGGGACAGGACGCCAGTACGTATTTTTCAAAACCACTGCAGAGTAAGCATGTCAGGACTACTGGATGGGAGGTGTGGGGAAATCTGTTCTCCATACCAGCCCATCATACTCCTGCAACCTGGCTCACCCCATGTGAGAGAAGGGAGAAACAGATTTTAACCATTTGATTTTAATACTTTAAAAACCCTGATTTCCTCACATTAACTGGTTTTATGGGAGATTTGTAAACAAAAGGAACAGGGGAAAGGGGAGGGAGAGATAGTTTAATGTAGTTAAAATGATATGTGCTTTCACAGCTTCCCTTCACAGGAATGGTTTCTTCTCCAGTACAACTAAATATCTTGCTTTTCTACATCAGAATGCATCTTCCTCATATCTGTTAGGAATTTCTGTTCCTTATGTCAACTGCTACATTGTTCTGCCTACTTTGGCAGATGCACTAAACAAAATCAGGTTCTAATAGTTTGACCTCCCTCTCTTCTTCTGTTCTCTAGGGCATAATAAAACCCAAGCCACAGTCCTACAACAGTTAATGAAGCTTAACCTTACACCCTCTTAATTACCAATGCATTACACTAACTACAGGCATCATACTTCTCTCTAAGCTATTTTACAATGCTGGAGAAGTACTACTGTGCTATTATTTAGCGACATAATTCATGCTGTATGTGAAATCCCTCTTAAATGAACTTCTTTGATCCTTTCGCTTTTTAAAAAATAGAATTTTAAATATTATCTATTATGTACTAATAATCATTTGCAGTTTTGTTGCTGCTATGATTAAGGGAAAAAAAGTATGAGTCTAAATTAATTCCTGTTTGAAGTGATATTTATATAGTAATTTTTCAAAGATACATAAATAAGTGTTGTTCCTTAAACTTAGGACATTGGAAAAAAGGCAATTAGGAAAGGAACTACTTAAAGTATATTATGTATAGTAACAACCATTTATTTTTTATTTAAATAGGAATATGTTTTCCTGGACAAAGTCAAGCCCTATTTTTCATTAATATAAACAAGTGGTTGTAGAGTTAATTTCTTCAAATGAAACTTGGTCCTGTGCTTTTTTTTTATTTAAACCAACTGAAGCCAACAGAACCTAAATTCAAATCTTTGTATTAACTACAAAAATTCTAACAGCTAAATGATAAATGAGGAACAGTAGCTGGGTTCTGAACATGAAGATGTCATTTTTTATTATTTCATTTCATTTCACTTTATGTTGTTTACCAGCTTTCTATATTGCTACACACAAGGTGGCAAAGATCACACATTTTATAACAATCTGATCCAATACAAAA
This sequence comes from Podarcis tiliguerta, assembly GCF_965153285.1. Lineage (NCBI taxonomy): Eukaryota > Metazoa > Chordata > Lepidosauria > Squamata > Lacertidae > Podarcis > Podarcis tiliguerta. The sequence continues at coordinate 72,241,995 of NC_139534.1, forward strand.
GCATAATAAAAAAATGACTTCTAAGTAAGTAAGTGGTCTAAGTCAAATCTATTATTTTCTATGTTTAAACTACTAATTTTTTTTAGTATATAATAAAATATATATGAAAGGATAATCCCGTTATTTTACTCTTTTACTATTCTCCTAGATAGATCAGGAGAATCTCAATGACACAGTATGAGTAAAATAGAATAAAGAGCATTAGCACAATAAGAACAACAAGCAGGGATTTATTCAGTGAAAAACCAAACACACCCATGTATGGATAAATTTTTAAATAAAGGCTCTGTATTCACAAATGCTCATTTTCAAAATGATGTTGGATATTGAAAGCACATATACATTTAGCACAAATGTAAATGTCCCTCTGAAATTTAAACCACTTGGGGGAAACAGTTTGACATTAAGGAATAGAAGTCTGAAGACAGATGGCATACTTTTGCATGCACATAAAATATCAGAAAGTGAGTTAAGGTTACCATCATATATACTCACAGCAAACTCAGGTGTTTGCCTAATACTCAGATTTTAACCTATTCATTCACTGTAGTCTAACTTTTATGGCATCCAAAATCCCTGTAACTCGAGATGGCCTCATTCTTCTTTACAAAGGTGGCTGGTCATGGACACTGCTTCTACTATGTCCATCTTTGTCAGAATATTAAAGAACTTCCTTGAAAATGTGCATTGTGCTGTACTATTCATTCTGAAGGAAATCAGCCCTGAGTGCTCACTGGAAGGACAGATCCTGAAGCTGAGGCTCCAATACTTTGGCCACCTCATGAGAAGAGAAGACTCCCTGGAAAAGACCCTGATGTTAGGAAAGATTGAGGGCACAAGGAGAAGGGGACGACAGAGTACAAGATGGCTGGACAGTGTTCTCGAAGCTACAAACATGAGCCTGACCAAACTGCGGGAGGCAGTAGAAGACAGGAGTGCCTGGCGTGCTCTGGTCCATGGGTTCACGAAGAGTCGGACACGACTAAACAACAACAAAATCCAGATTTAAAATGTGCTAAGCTACAATACCCATATTTATGAATAACGTGGGGATGATTTACTCTCTAGTGCTAGAAGGGTTGCACAAAGTGATCTAAACTAAATATAGGCTCCGTAGCTCTTTTTTTGGTGGGGGGGGGGGAGGCAGGAGGAAAATCTTCATTTTAGTTGATAATATAAGTTTGATTGACAATAACAGAACTTGCTTCATTCCTTGCATGCTTTCAAAATGTTACATAACTGCATCTGATAAACTCTGGCTACCATAAACGTTAGACTACAGTGGATGAATAGGAAAACCCTGAGTATCAGACAAACACACACAAGTCTGTCTGCTCTTCCAGAAAATGCTTTCCAAATTAGGGTTGTCATACATCTGGATTTTTCCAGACATATTTCCGGAATACTGCAGTCGGCAGCAGTGTCCGTGTGGAAATAGGGAAAATCCTGGCAGCCCATGTTGGCAGTTCACTGTTTGAAATATGGCAACCCTATGAATGCTTTAAGTTTTAAAAATGAGGACCCATGCAGAGGTAATGCTACTGAGGATTAGAGGAATTGGGAATAGGATGCAGGGCCACACTTTCTTTCCCTCCTCTTTCAGACACTAATTCTCACTACCTTCAACTAGCTGCTTTGTCTGTCTTCTGTTAAAACTAAGAATATTACCAAGCTTCCATTTGGAAGTATGATTGGTAGCATCTCCAGAATGTAAAACAACAACACCTTAAACAATTCTTCCATACAATTAAATCAATTGTAAGGAAATCCTTTCCATAGCTTGCAGAAAACTAGAGGTGGAAATAACAATCACAACATAATCAAATTCAGGAAAGTAAATAAAAATAAAAATAAAAATCATTTTGCTTCAGTCACCTCAAATCCTTAATTATACAAGCATTCTAGTTAAAATAATAATAATAATTAAAGACTGTTAACATGATTTTAAACCACAATGATAGTCATTCAGCACAGGTTTAACAGATTATAATATTTCTGAAATAATGTGAAAGAAACCAATGGTAGCTAATACAACAGCATTCAAAATAATAAAGGCCCACACCGGTTAAGAGTTATAAAAATGGACCACATTAAGTACTGTACTGGTTTCCTGTACTCCCCCTCAGCTGCTCTTCCATGCACAAGGCGACTGAAAGCTTTAATTTTTAAATAAACTAGACTTTACAATTACATTCATACTTGGGAAACTCTTGTGTCTTTCAATGGTGGTTGGTTCAAACAAATGAGGATTAGAACCACTGTTTGATCCTGGATTGTTTACATTAAACATTGTTAGAATAAATAATAGTTTCCCAAGTTTCAATGTAACCGGAAATGGTGGTTAGTTCAGAGTTTCACTGCTTTCAATCTCCTTCACACATGCACTAAGGAGAAGAAGGTACTGTTTATTGGTACAGTTTGTTCACAAAACACTAAAGCATAGCTTGTTATATCTGAACTGGGCCAAAGTTTGATCTAGGCAAATGAAAGAAAGGAAAATAAAACCATGGATTTGAAGGAGCTGAAAAAAGGAGAAGGCGACTTAAAATGGATTTTGATGAATAAGCTAAAATGAACGAAAAATATCTCTTCCATGGCCACTAAGACCTGGTGACTAATGTCTGGGACCAGGAATCAGATTCATTTTCACAGGATGACAGAGATGAGGACTCTAAAACTGAAGGCGAAGGACATGCGGGACCAGCTCCAGAAGTGCTGCTATCAGATGAACGTGTGGAGCCAGTGCCCACTCCCAAGGATGTGGTATTACATGTCAAGGAGGGGGTCACTTTCCCAAGTCCTCCCTCCAAGCTGTTAATCAATCAATCAATCAATCAATCACACGCAAGCACCTAACGGGTTACCAGGTTTTATTGACTTCTTCTCTGGCACCAGCTACACAACATCAAACAGCAAGTCTAAAACATGGCCTGTTCTTTCTCTCCCCCAGCAGGTTAACTCATAGATTTATAGGGTCTGGGGGATGTTGGCAAATAGCCAGCCCCATCACATGCTCCCATTCTGCCTGAGGGGCCCCATCCAGCAGTACTTGCTCACAGGATCGCTACTTCACGACACTACTGTCCTCTGACTCTGAGGATTCTACTGCGGAAGGCTGAGGACCCTCCACTCTGTTGCAGTAGGCAATTACTAGAAAAGACTGGGTCCGATTAAGTCAAGCAGTATAGACAGTGTCTACAATTAGGTGGCACCTGCTGCTGCTACTGCTATATAAGGGCTCAGTTTCAACTTGTGCTGGAGCAACTTCAGAGCTCTGTGTTTTCCAGAGCCTTGCCTCCAGTCTGAACCCTGTGCTCCCTTGCACTCTGGTTATGCCTTGCTAAAGAACAGGAAAACCAACAGCACACTCCTAATTATACATTTATGCTATGTATTTTTGTGTTTTTATACTTTGATCCTCACCTCAGATGAAGGGTGGTATATATATATTTTTTTGTCTACTCAAAAGAGGTCCTTTTGAATTCACGGGGGGGTGGGGTTACTCCTAGGTAAGTGGGGTAATGATTGCAGTCTTAGTGAAATTCTTGGCTGGAGATGCATTCTAACTGGAAGATAGGCTAGGCTGATAGCATTTGGTTACGAACACTAAATGAGCTTCATGGCTGAGCAGAGGTTAAAGGGTAAAGGACCCCTGACAGTTAAGTCCAGTCATGGACGACTCTGGGGTTACGGCGCTCATCTCATTTTACTGGCCAAGGGAGCCGACGTTTGTCTGCAGACAGTTTCCGGGTCATGTGGCCAGCATGACTAAGCCACTTCTGGTGAAACCAGAGCAGCGCACAGAAATGCCGTTTGCCTTCCCGCCCGAGCGGTACCCATTTATCTACTTGCACTTTGACGTGCTTTTGAACTGCTAGGTTGGCAGGAGCTGGGACCAAGTAACGGGAACTCACCCTGCCATGGGGATTCGAACCGCCGACCTTCGGATTGGCAAGCCCTAGGCTCAGTGGTTTAGACCACAGCGCCACCTGCATCCTTCTGAGCAGAGGTTAAATGGACCCAAAAACCAATGAAACCAACAACACTGAAGCATACAGCTTCTCCCTGCTAACCTTCACTTGTTAGAATGAAAATGTGTCCCACTTACAACTCATCACCTGTATCTTCCTAAGCACACTTTCTGGATTCTACAAAATACTGAAGAATAATTCTGCATGACACTGTAATCAGGTCACATAAAAATTTGGTTTAGTTTTTACTTTATAATTTATTATGTTCTAGTCTGCAGCAGTACAGCTGTCTGTTAGAAAGATGAAGTGACTGAAGAGAAATGTTTTAAATATCCTGTTTAAAACCCCCTGTATATTGTTCTATAGGATTTTTACAGGGGTGTAATTTTTCAACAATGTTACATCTTAATGCTGACTTCCTGAAGAAGCTTTGACTACAATAGGCATGAATGTGTTTTCAAAGGATGATGGATAAATTGCTGGGTGGTAATATAATATATCTTAGGCAGCTGATGGGGCTTTTTTATGTTCTACGTGTCTTTTAGTTACACAGTTTTAACATAATTATGGTCTATAAAACCATCTCTTCCCTCTCCTAGAACCAGCAATATTTGTCTTGGTTATAGGATCAAGAAACTCCCAATCACACATCATAAAATTAAAACAGGTCAATTCAAAAATTTCTACAGTGAATCATATGTATAAATTGTCTTAGCTTGTTATTAGTCACCCATATACTGGATTAGTTGCAAGCTGATGATATGCTGTTAAGGAGCAATGGTTTATTGGGATGGAGTGACAGTAAGTAACATTGGAACATTTTCAAACCTACTGTCTAATAAAACCCAGATTATTGAGATAAGGGTAGATCAAACCAAAAGCCCATCTCATTCTTTTCTTATAGTGGGAAGCCAGATGCCCATGGGAAGTCCATATGCAGGTTATGAGCACAAGACAACTCTTCTGATTGTGTTTCCCAGCAACTTGCATTTGGAGACTTAAATCCTCTGATACCACCAGTTTGACCACAGCCATGGAAAGAGTTATCTTCTGTGAAAGATCATAGCATAACATATGAAATCAACCCTTAATGTGCTCAATGAATGTCTGATACACATGTCACTCTTTTGTTCATGTTTAAGAGTATTAATTCAAGAAAAAAGCCCAATGAGGACACAAAAGTGAAGGTGAATTTACATTTCATAACAGATATTCAACAAAACATTTCCCTCTCAACAGTGCAACCCTACAATTAGGCAGAGAGATGTAGGAGCCTCAGGCCATAGATGTGAGGGTGGAAGGAATAGGAATGAGAATGAAATGTTGTAGGACAGAGCTGTGTTTGCTATGAAGTCTGCCATACACTCCATGCGTTAGTCTGCTGTCCTTAGGTGTAATAGAGCACAGTGACCCATTATCAGCGTTTAAGTATGATTCAGCTGCCAGTCTGATCATCCTCTGTATGTTGAATCTACTAGGGCACCATCTTGTCCTTTACCTCAAACAACGAAAGATCACAGCTAGAGCCTATCACTCAAACTTTCTGGATGCGGCGCTGGGGTTGTTAGATCCAGACCTTCCCCTATTGTCCTCCTAGCTACTAGTCTCAATCTCCATTGAGGTAAAGCTTCCCAGCTCTGATCCTCTATATTCTCTTCTTTCTCATTTTTCCTCTTTCTCTTCCTCCTTGTTCCCTTTTTCCAAGCCTTCACCTCTTGCTTCCTTACTCAGCCTCCTCCAGCCTTTTCTCTGCTTTGCTAATCTATCTACTGACTCATTATTCTATGGCCTCTTGGAGACTTGTGTCTGCTGCACAGCTAGCTGTCACATTATCTTTTAGCCAGATGTACTCACCAGTGTTGTCTGTGCTGCTGCCCCGACCTCTTTAAGGTAGGTTGTGGGGCCAACATAAATCAATGAATATCCAAATCCTAAGGCTCAGGCGATAAAGGCTAGGAAGAACAACGAGTACAAAAGCTACTTTTCATAGTTTGCTACATAATACTATATTTTTTAAAGACTTTTAAAATAAAGTCTTATTGTGGAGTATTGATATAATGTGTTGATATTAAGTGTATTTGATATTTTCAACTTCTGGCAACTGAAGTTTTTATATATGTATTTATATATGGTTAGTTTCAGTTATTTCTAAAGCTAGGCCCCACAACAATAACACAACACAACAATATAAAATGGCAAACTATTTCATAACACTGGCGCACACTACTCTGTGTGTACCACCAACCCATGCTTCATAAAAAATGGCATTCAGGCTCCTGTTTGGTCAATCACATTGGTACCTAGTATGAGAAGTACAAGCACTTCAAACTCAAGATGTGATGTCATTTTACTACTTTTCTTTGACCCATTTTTCCAATACAATCTCCCCCCCCCCAAGTTTCTCTGAATCACTATAATTACTGAATTTAATCAAGGTACAGGTAACGTATTCAGGAAGATTTTAGGTAATTAATAATGCTATACTCTCCTGACACATACACTACTTTTTACATGGAGGGAGTAGGCAAGGCATGGTTGGTATGGTAACACACAAGTCCTTTACTAACAGGGCATAGGAATGTTCGCCAGCTTTAGGGTTGCTTTTAGCACCATCTAGATTAGAAGATATTAAGCAATAATTACATGGATGTTGTTGTTTTTTTACCTTTAAAATATCAGCAGGCTCCTCTTTATCTGAAGCAACAAATAAATGATGTCCACAGACTATTCCCTCTGAAAGGAAATGCTTGAACAACAGATTGGAATAAATACCGTATACATCTTCCTCTGTGAAAAAACAAAGCAAACACATTATTAGCATGACAAGCCACATTTGGTGGTGTGGAAGAAACATAGATAGGGCAAAAGAGACCACAACTATGCACCGTCAGTGCCTCTACCATTGGGCTTATACTGTTCCATATGTATTCACAGGACTGCAGGGGCCCCCAAAAGATAGCCCAAGCGGATAGATAGATCCACTCTTAGAGAATCATGTGTCATAAGCCTTTCTTTTAGGCCAGTCTAGAAAAGGCACATCTCTGAAAATATGAGAGACTTGACAGCAGCAGCTCTGCCACCACCACATTGTGCATAACCATTAGCAGGATGCCATTTTCACAACTTCCATTGCTATCAAAGAAGCTCTTTAGAACATTATTAGAGATATGAAATTACAGTTTAACCAGTTGTGGCTTTTAGTGATTAAGAAGGAGTGTTACTCCTGCTGCAATCTTCATTGGCTTCAGAAATTTCCAGAATTTGCTATGTTATTACAAAGAAAAATATTTGATTTATTTATTTCAGTAGAGAAATAAATGTGAAATCTTAACCATCATAACAGTACTGAGCTCTTATCAGCATCCTTAAGCATTGTGTTGAATAAACTATACATATATCCATATAGCTGTGAATCATAGGATCTGCTATAAATATAATAGGGGAAAACCTAAATAAAAATAGTCTGCTGTGTTCCTTCAAGGAGTATGGGATCATGTAAAAGCCTTCCTAAACTAGTCAAAGGTGACACCATGTACTCTTGCTCTCATGCTGAAAGCTGACCTATCATCACCTTTAGACCTCAGCATTCTAAATTCTGAAGCAGTGGCTTCCCTAAACATTGCCATTTGTATCAATTCAGATTGTTAGAAATTTCTTTATCTACAAAGAGAAAGAATCCTTCTGCATCTTTAAAGGTGCATGGGGACTTCAACTTTAAGAATTCAACTGTAAGAGATATTAAATATTAAAATCTGACATAAGGGGATCTGAACCAACATTTATATTTTGGTGCTTTGCTTAGGGTTCAGACATGTAGGCTGCAGGCAACTTTAGGCTACTTTAGAAGTAAGAGAAATGGATTAGATACCAGCTGTGACCTGAAGTACCGCCATAGTAATGGATGTTCCACTTTAGCCAATTTTTACCAGTACAACAAAACTTTTGGATGTGGTAATAAATTAAATGGATTTTAGAACTGAAGGCCTGATTTTACTGAAATTATTATGCTGATATTTGATGATTACTCACATGCCTTAATTTTGTTTTTGTTTAGAGTTCTTACTTCTAGATTGCAGTAAGGATTTTAAACTTTCTCTTTAAAAAAGAACAACCTATCTTAATTTTTCAAAATACAGAGTATATTGTTGGCATCACATAGCCACAAAAAATAAGTCAAATGTTTAGTTTAATTAAGGAACTAGTATAGTACAATCCTGTGGATGTCTACTTAGAACAGGGGGCAGAGAACCTCAGACACACCACGTCACGCCCCCCAAGTGCCGGAGCATGAAGCTCCGCCACTGGCTCAGGTAACACCCCTCCCCAGGCTAGCCTTTTCTGGCCCTGCTCAATTATTTTTCCTGGCTTGCCTGTTTCCTGAATGATGATAATGTATGTTGCTTGCCTGGATGGATGCGCGTCTGCATGGCTGGAATGTAGCCTATTATACAACAGCAAAAATAACCCACATTTGCCTAGATCTATGCCCACCACTGGCATGCAGCCCCCAGAAAGTTGCCCATGAGGGAATATGGTCTTTCAGCTAAAAAAAATAAAATCCCAACCCATGATTTAGAAGCAAGTCCCATCAAGTTCAATAGGACTTACTCCCAGGTAGGTGTGTACAGGACTGAAGCTTTAAACTGCTGAAGTGACCATTGTCCCTTAGGCTTCACTTCCCCATTCCTAGAAAAAAACAGGAACAAATGAAGTACCCTGTTAGATAATTCTAGTTACAGGTAGGTAGCCGTGTTGGTCTGCCATAGTCGAAACAAAATAACTCCCCCCCCCCCTTCCAGTAGCACCTTAGAGACCAACTAAGTAAGTTATTGGTATGAGCTTTCGTGTGCATGCACCCTTCTTCAGAAACACATTATCTCATTGGATACACATTATTGGAGACACATTATCCCATTGGATAAGACTAAGATGCCATCTAGTCCAGCATCCTATTTCCAATAGCGGCTGTGTAGACAGTTCTGAGGACATACAAAGGATGAAGGCCATAGCCCTCTTTGTTTGTTTGTTCCAAAGCAACTGGTATTCAGAGGCATATTGTCTCCGAACATGAAGGTTCCCTTCAACTACCATGAGTATTAACAATGATATTTATTGTTGTTATGAATAATAATAATACTGTGATTCATTACCTACCCTTCACCATAAGACCCCAAGGCAGGTTATACCAATTTAAAATACAACATAGAATCATAGAACTGCAGAGTTGGAAGGGACTCCAAGGACCATCTAGTTCAACCCCATTGCAATGCAGGAATCTCAACATATGGTCCCCAATCCAATTTAAAACCATACTGGGCCCTGCCTAGCTTTGCAAATGTGCTAGCAGTTTTATTGCTGCACTGCTAGCATTAAAAACAGTTTAAAACAAATTAGCATGCAACAAAAACCATAAAATGAAAGTGCCAGATGCACCTAAGTTGTGGGGAGGGAATCCCACAACTTAGAGGCTGTCACAGAGAATGTCCTCATCTAGGTCATTACTATTTTTATTAATTAATTTATTGTGTTTTTATCCTACTTTTCCCCCTAACGAATTTGAGTTGTCATACCTGGTTCTCCTCTAAGAACAGTGGCTGGCCCAGGGTCACCCAGTGAGCTTCATGGCTGAGTGGGGATTTGAAACCTGGTCTCTCCCAGGTCCTAGTCTAATACTCTAACCACTACACCATGCTGGCTGGCTACCAAAACCTGAGAGAGTAGTGAAACTACCATGAGGGTTCTCTCTGTTGATCTTAACACCAGTCCCAAGAGGTTCTATAGAAAAAGAAGCAATCATTTAGGGCAGGGGTCAGCAAATTTTTAAAGCAAGGGGCTGGTCCACTGTTCCTCAGTCCTTGGGGGGGGGGGGAGAACGAATTCCTGTGCCCCACAAATAACCCAGAGATGCATTTTAAATAAAAGGACACATTCTACTCATTTAAAAATATGCTGATTCCTGGAACGTCCATGGGCTGGACTTAGAAGGCGATTGGGCTGGATCCGGCCCCCAGGCCTTAGTTTGCATACTCATGACTTAGGGCTCTAAACACTAAAGTGAACACTTTGAATAGGGCCCAGAAACAAAACTGGTAATGCACCTGTTTTAAAATGAAACCCCAGCTAGAAATCTGGGGCAACTCTGTGCAGATTGCAATAATCCAATCTGGAAGTTACCAGAGCATGGAGTGCAGTTGTTTCTGTCTAAAAGGAGTTGTAGCTAGTAAACCAGCCATAGGTGCGAAAAGGCACCTATGACTATATATATAACGACTGCAGCCACCTGAGCCTCCACTGAGCTCATACAAGCTATGAAAGTGTTCCTTCCAGAGGAATCTAAGAACATACAGTGTCCTCACCTCCAGGACTTGAGAACTTGGATACAAAACATCTCTGTATTTTCAGGATCCAGCTTTAATTCATTGGCCTTTATCCAGCTCATCACGGCCTCCAAGCACTCATCTTATACATCAACCACCTCTCTTGATTTATATAGAAGAAAGAGAAAGAGCTGAATATAATATGCACTCCAGTTCTCTTGATTCAGCTTCATATAAATGTCATCAACCAGAGTGACCAAAGCAGTTTCAGGGCCATGACTGGGTCTGAAGCCAGTCTGGAATGGCTCCAGATAATCAGTTTCCTCCAAGTATGCCTGGAGCTGGACCACCACACTCTCTCTTGCCCCAAAAGCTGATGTTCACCACTGAACAATAGCTGTTGAACAGTTCTTGATCCAAGGAGGGGGACACACCACCATATCCTTGTAGGTGGATGGTACCACCTGCTCCAGTGCAGCATTGATCACTCCCTGGATCCACCCCCTACAGTTAGCTCTAAGAAATGTGCAGGTAGTTGGCCACACTTCCTCAAGCTGCCTGCCCACATCCTCAGGACACAACAATTGAAACTAATCCAGCACAGATGGAACAGACAGGTGTTAAGAAACCTGCCCATTAATTTTGTGTATAATTAAATCCCCACTCAACCAGTAATCCCACTGGGGATCTATTGGCCTAAGATACCTTACAGGGTTGTTGTGCTGCACACTGTCCTGAGCTTCAAGGAAGGTCTGAATAAGAATGCACTAAATAAATAATCAGTGTTTGTTGTAGAAAAAAAATCTGATTCCAGCATTTCAACATGAAATGATACTCTGATTAGTAATGGGACATGGCTGCAAATTTTTTTATTAGTTAAGATAGAGCTATTTGTTTCTATTAGCTCAATAATTTTGATACTGATAATCATCAATAACAATTAGTTGAAAGAAAAATATTTCAGCTGAGGTTTATATAAACACCGTGCAATTGGTCTCAAACAATACTGAAGCAATAACATTTGCTATGTTACTAAAAGAGCCAGGCTGCATTTTATAGCTCACATTTGTAATGTTAGGTTTTCAAGTTTTCCAAAAGAACAAGGAGCTGTAAGAAAATAAGTGTTTTGGTTCCTCTAATGCTAAACTTTCAGTGAGAGTAAACAGTGAGCAACCTAAATACAGAACACCTCACTGCCTGCTACAGTGCTCAAAGGATTTAATGTGTTTCAGAAAACCTTCACAAACAATGTATCTTGGATGGTTAGAGTCAATGCTTCTCTAAGAATCCTTCAGTTATTCAATTTGTCACATAGAGAATAGCTTTTTTTATTGATTCATTTCTAGGTCACTAAACTTTTGTTTATTCAAAAGATCTAAAGTGCACTCATATGGGGCTATTCTGATAGCAGCCATTGTTCCCAGCTTCAGTACTTATGTTACTATTCAAAGCCTACACAGCCTGGACCATTCTCCCCACCCCCCACCCCGCATCCCATTGTTTGCTACAGGTATTTTGACACCACAGAAATTAGCTCCTGCATTTTCCTACCATACAATAGAAGTAACAATCAGAAAGTGAAGCATGTTCTTATTTATACAATATATCCTTGTGAAAAAGCAAGCTGCATGGGAACACAAACTCAGAAAGCTGATACATTTTTTTGAGCAAAAATTCCACAAATCCGTTAAGGCTAGTGTAGGCAATGTGGCATCCTCCAGATGTTGTTAGACTCCAACTCCTATCAACCCCAGGAAGCAGGACCATGGTCAAGTATGACGGCAACTGAAGCCCTACAACAGGGGCAGGGGCACCATGTCAGTTACTCCTGTAACCCATGATACTTGCCATATAGCTCCACCTTCTTGTGGTTTTGATTAGGACTTAATACCCAGCACATGTATACCCAGTGGCAACTTCTCATTAAGAGGGTAAAGGAAGCAGTCTCCCAAAGTCAATGCTCATGCTCTGGATGCACATTAGCACTTCTGTAATACTTGCCATAGATCTGACTGGCTGAGAAGAAACTTCCATGCTACAGTTTTGTCCCTTAATGTTTTTAAAAACTGGTTTTCATGTGAATTGTCCCTCTACCACGTAACAAGAAGCTCCAAGGGCATGGGACATTTTAAAACAGAACCAACAGAACTGATTTTAAGTATCTTTTTAGACAAATACACATTCCTTTCTATTTCAGCTATTTATACACGGCTTAAGCATGGTACCTAGAAATTATAAAACTTCTATGGTAGATAAATTCAGTTAACATTACTCATGAAAACAGGAAACTTTCTTAAAATGACAACTGAAATAGAAAGAGCCTCATCAAGCACCTGAAGTTCCATAGAATTAGGCCCATAATACTGAATGCACAGCCCACAGCCATGTAGTTAAGTCACAGGGAACCAATAACAGAGGATTTCGGTGGTTGGGCAGGGTTACAAGGAATCAGGCAGCACTAAGGGTATCCTGGACCCAAGTTGTTAACGGCATTGTAAAAGAATACAAGAACCCAGAACTTGACCTGCTAACATGGACAGCCAGTGCAAGCTTTTAAGCCTATCCCCACCAACAGTCTAACCACAGCCTTTCACAGCAGCTGGAGCTTTTGGACCAGGCCCAAGGGTAGTCCCACATTGCAAAAACCAAGAGGAGGTTTCAATAACCAAGTTTTGAGGTTACCAGTACATTAATCACTATGGTCAAGAATGGCCATTGTTGGCATACCAACTAGTAAAAGGCAGGCCTGTCCACTGAGGTTACCAGAGACTTGAGTAACATCCAGGATCACCCCACAAACTACAAACCTGTTACTTCAGAAGGGGTGCAATCCAGTTCCGAATATGCAACTGGCTCAGTTTATTATTATTATAGAGGTTCTTAATCTATTTAGAAGCTATATTAGAAGCTGAAAAAAATAAGGAGACTAAACTAAACGCTATAATTGGTGCAGGAGCAGGAAAACAAGTCACTGTTAGTCTGTTGTATCTACTCACAGTTTAAGTAAATTATGTGAGAATTAAGTACAGGATCTCCAATATATCTATTTTAATTTATATGCCTCTTTTCAGAGCATGATTTTATAAACAGATAATGCTGAATTACACACAATACAGAACAACAAATGTGAGTACTTAACAGTTTTTAAATTATCGGTACTATCATTAGAAGCCCCTAAACATAACAAGCTCTGAAAGCTATGGTTGAGGAGAATTGAATGCAGTATATCTGCAAATATGACAGTCTGTAGTGCAGATAGTCTAGACAGGTTGCCCTAGAGCTGCTGAGAATCTGTCACAACCCATCATTATTAATTTATTAAATCATCAGCATTCATAGTACTATAGTCTAATAGTATGACCTAAGGTGAGCATTTCCTAAGTTATAGAACATCTTACCTAAAGTGCTGTAGGTAACATGATAAGACTATTTTAATCATTCCCACCATCTAAAATTCCATCTAAAATATTTTGCTAATGTCCATAGTAGTTATTAAGCTCAGGGGAGGTTAGTCTGTCTCACTTGTTTTTAATTAGCACATGCCAAAACAAAGTTAGCAAACATATATGTTACAATACTTGGCACACTGCCATTCAGCAGGAAGGTAAATTTTGACAAGTTATATTTTGTATAATTATATTTAGCAAATCACTGTTTTGTACTTTCTAGAGATTACCTTTTTCAACTTTCAAAAAGGTGATAAAGTCAATTATGTTGACAAGTGATGAGTACCCTTAATAGGCAGGTTAGATTGCATACCTAAAACAAAAAAATGGTAGCTAATTAAAATAGCTGAAATTGCTCCAAGGCTTAGACTGAACAAGAATGGTCCTGCCTTTAGTCAAGTTTTAGCTTTATAAAAACTTGGCCTCTGCTACTAAACAAAACCCTTTTGTAACCTAACCTTTTAAAATTTTGACCTCCCAATTAAAAGACACACAAAAATTCACTTAAATTTGTTATGCAAGGTTTTCCTACTGGAATGCAGTTTCAATTTAGGAAATTTGCATATTCAATAAAATACGTAATAATTTTGAAATAAAATATAAAACTATATGGTTATTTAGGCTGCCAAAGTATCTGTAGGTAAAACATGATAAAAACAAATACTGGCAGCTGTGTATTAATACAGTAAAAATGAAGTTTTACTTTCAGCTCTGTGATAACGCTGTCACAGAGTATGGAAAAAGTAAAACTAGAATAACTATTTAAAATCAAAGAATCTTTGTTTTATCAAAAAACAAAGGCAGAAGAAAAAAGTACACAATTTTCCTATTGTTTGTAATCTGTGGCCTAGCAAGGATGGCCTCCTGAACACGCCCTTCTTTTATCAAATACTAGTATGGTGGGGAAAACATACAAAGAGATTCTAGGCAATTATTTTTCAACTCTGAAATGGTCACAGTCCAAAAGTTTCTAAAGCAACACAAGGTTGAGTCTTATGGTCTGGTGTGTCTTACATAGCTGTCAACTTACAGATTTGAAAATAAGGGACCAGCAGCCTTGAAAATAAGGGATCAGCAGCCAAAATAAGGGACCTTCAGCCTCACCTGTTCCATGCACTCCAGTCTTCCTGTCCTCCTGCAGTCTGGTCAAACTCATGCTGGTAGCTTCGAGAACATTGTCCAACCAACTTTGTAACCAGAGGTTCAACTGAATAGAATCTGAATCACATGCACCACAAGGCCTGTGCAGTCTCAACTTAAGATGGCTCCCTGGCCTGGCTTTGCACTGCAAAGTTTGCAGCAGCACGTGCAACAAAATAGCGTCCAGCATTCAAAAACCCCCTCAGCTTGCATTAACTAGCCACACACACACAGCCTCCCCCCCCTCGCCATGAGATCGCCAGTCACCCACCATTTTAATCAACCAGCTCCTTTCTTTCCCCCCATAAGTCAATCGAAGGAGCCTCCAAAACAAATTCAAAAGCCACCCCTCCCACGAGATCTCCTTTCCTTTCCCCCCACCATGTGCCCCCGCTCCAGACAGACCTTTTCGCCGGCAAGGGTTAGTGGGCCGTTGATGATGTATCCATCCGGTTCCGATCCGAGCACTCAGCACCAGTGGCGTAGCGTGGGTTGTCAGCACCCAGGGCAAGGCAAGTAATTTGCGCTACCTAACCCGTGGATTTTTGCACTCGGGCAGAGAGCTGCAAGTGAGAGTGTGCCCCCCCCCCGATGTTGCGCCCGGTGCGGCCGGCCCCCCCTGCACCCCCCACACTACGCCACTGCTCAGCACAGGTATGTTCAACTTCTGAGCCCCTCTGAGCCAAAGGCAGAAAGCCCAGCCAGCCGCCAAACGAAGCCTCAAGGAAAACCAACGTCACGTCTCTGCTGGGAAGCGCTGAGCAAAGGCGAGTCCCCAGGCAACGCAGCCGATTTGATCAGCAGAAGGCATGCAAGCTCCTACCCCCAGTCGTTCTTAGACTTCTTATTGGGTGAGCAACACAGCCAAGCAACACAGTTGGAGCCTCCCTCCTCCCTGGCTGGCAGGGAGGGAGGGAGAGGAGCTGCTTCCTTTGAAATTTAAGGGACATCGTTTAAGGGACATTTAAGGGACATCCATCACTAAGGGACAGCAGCAGGACATGGCGCTGGAATAAGGGACTGTCCCTTCAAATAAGGGACGCTTGACAGCTATGGTGTCTTAGAGAGCGAAAAATACGGAAATTTGCTGTGACATCCTAACCAGGAAACTGTGGTCTGAGTGCTCCATGCAAAACAGGGTTTCACATTCCCAACATAACAAACCACTGCTTGTTGGACCCAGGATATATGGGTCCAACGAGCAATGGTTTGTTACATATGAGATAGATTTCTGGGTTTTTCTCCTTTAGGAAAAAAAAATCCCTAGACAGGAGGGAGGGGGAAAGGGCTGACAACAATGCTATGAGCCACCTTAGGCCAGAACCCAGCTAACCAGCTAAATACAAATGGCATTCAGGTAGTATTTCAAATAATATTTAACAGAATTTGAAGCCATTCTGTTATGCAATCTTCAGAAAACCTTAACAATAGAAACAGACATTTAATAATCTTTAATTTACTATTAGTTTGCTAAACTAGGCAGGATAATATACATCAAATAATGAAGATGAGCATTTGATTTGATAAGGGATTTAATACTGAAGTGATGCAATCTATTCTTGAGACTGTTCAAAAAGGACCTAACCTTTTAACAACACAGAGTATAATACTGAAATATCCTCCTTGGAGGCTTAACTCCGACAGCTTCAATCTCATGATACAGAAAGCTTGTCTAGACTGATCTCATGACAATATGTTACTGTTGTCTGTATAATGACAGGCCATTCAACTAGAATACCAACTATACTTGCTTTAAAACCAACATCCAAGATACAGATTCTACACACAATAAGTATGAAAAATAGTCCATATAATTCAAAAATTAAAGTCTTAGGAACTGAAGTACCGTCACTTCCATGTTTTCAATTACTATCCTCACACAAGCTTAAATGATTCAAGTTGATTAGCAATTTCAGTGAAGAATTCTGGTTATCTACAAACACATATGCACTTTTTTCATGATCCAATCACTATACAGTAACCATCTCCTGCATTAAGTCTAACACGGCCACAACTGTACACCTCACAATTTTATCTAATCCCTACATTGACCAGTATTTATTCTCAGAGATGACCTACTGAAATCAAAGATTGAAATTGCTGAAGCAATTATTTAAAACTTTTCTGAGCAGTGCTTTCTTCGGGGGCGGGGGTGCAGGGGGACACACACTCCTAAACCTTTTGCGAATCTTTGTACTTTTGTCCATTTACTGTATTTATTTTTCCCAATTTGAACTATAAAAAGGTGATTTTCTTGAGTCAAAATGAGAGTACCTTTAAACATTTTTTAAGAAAAAAAAACATTTTTAAAGAAAAAAAAGCACCGGTTCTGAATATTGCCCCTTGTTTTTTTTATCATATTAGAGATATTAAAGTAACTTTTGAGAGGCTTTATTGTTTTTACCTTACCTGCATTTTTTCAGCTTTCCCTTCTGATCATATAGGATGAGTTGATCAATATAAGAACACTATGTAAACAACTGCTTAACACAGTGGTTGCCAACCTACTTATGCCCATAGGCATGTTTGGATTTTTGCATGAGTCCCATGGTCATCACCCCTCTGGTCATCCCTCTCCCCCCCTGCACCAGATTCAATGTGGTGCAATCTGGGTAAAAATCAGAACCAGTACAATTAATCTGAAAGGAAAGGGTCATTCCTTGAACTTCCTCCTTCAGCTCTCAAGAGAGAAGAAGTCAACCATCCTCACCATTCCATGATCAAGGGGGCTGGAGCAGGCGCATAGAGTCCACAGGCCCTAGGGGAAGACCTCAGGGGTGCCACTGTGCTCACAGGTGCCATGTTGGTAACCCCTGCTTTAACACAATCCTGTGCTAGCCATGGTTTATGTGAAAAATGGTTACTTTTACTTTAATAGGAAGTGTGTGCTCATCCTTACTTGGAAGATCATTTATTCCTTCCAATGCACACTCTCTCTCTCTCTCTCTCTGTTTGTTTGTCCTCCCCCCCCCCCCCGAATTCTATATTTTTAAGGGTTTAAAATCTACCATCAGTTCTTTACATGAAAAAACCTATGATGGGAGACACTTGGCATCATTGTGCTGGAAATGGGAACTGTGCTTCACAATAACTATGGGTTGTATTCAATGTAGCGCTAAGGCACTATCACTATAAGAATTTTATTTGCATGGTGGAACCTTCCCTCTTCCACTGCGCTAGCACATATGCTTACCATGGCTTCTGCTAGCACAACTATTTAGTTGAATATGACCCTATGATTAGTTTAAACCTGCCAGCTCCAGAAACCATGTTTTGAAACTGTTTCATTTTGAAATTAACTGACCATAATTAGTTATTCTCAGTTCAGGCATAATGACAAATCATGTTTAAGGGGGAATGACAGAAAAACCTTCTGAAGTATTCTTCTGGCCATGTGGGAAGAGGGAAGTATGAGGGTTCCAGCTTGCGTACATTGTAGTAAATCAATGTTTAACATGATATGAGAATACGGCCACGGTGAAAGAAATTAATGTTTTCTTTACAACAAGTCCTTCATTATCTTTTAGAAGGAACTCCTTAGAAAAACCATTCTAACATTTTTCCTAAAACACTTGCAAAAATAAAAAGATAATGCCATGACCATATAATTGCTAGTAAGTAAAATGTATTAGAAAATTTCATACTAACCAATAAGAAGAAGGGTTCCAACTGCCAAACCTCCACCTAGGAACAAATTAATTTAAGAAATTAGAATGCATAATAATGTTTCCAACAATTAGTAGTATCAAGGAAAGGTGATACAGGAAGTTAAAAATGTAACATGAAAAACATTTTAATTACCTTTATAATACTTCTTACAATTCACTATTAAATAATTATATATTGCATATAATTATATATCACGCACTACAATTACTTTCACAATATGGTGAAAAGATCCTGCATAGCGCTACATAACTAAACGCAAGTACTTTAATAGTGTTGTCACAAGCCAACATTCCTTTGTTTTATTAAGACTATTCTACACATAAAGTAATCCTTCCTCATTAGAGCATTGAAGAACCTGGTACAGTTACAGTAATTCAGTAAGTTGCATTTATCATGAGTCAAAACTATCTACCGGTAGTTGCAGGAATGGACTCAGCTGCATATAGGATACTGATTAAGGCTACCATCCTTTATATTTATCTGGAATCATTCCCACTGAATTCATTAGACTTTATTTTTGTTTAGTTATCTTACAATAGTGCAAGGGTGATAGCCTCCACCTTGCAACCCACATCCCACCTGCACCAGTGCAGAGAACAGCAAAGCAAAGCTAAACCCATACATCAATGCAGCATATCTGCACAAAGAGCTCAGATAGAGCCTAAATGAACATATAATAAGTTTACACCATTGCACAGTGGTACCCATCTCATATGAGCATAGGATTAGCTGAATCAACCCCTTTGATGAGTGGGCATCTTTATCATCATCAGCCAGCTCCTAAATCTTTCTTCTCTCCCTCCATCTGGAGAAAAGAGCCTGGGACCTGGACTATAACATGAGGAGCTAGATACCAGAAGACACTTCCATAAACACATGTCTATATTATGCCTTTTTCTGGATTTTTGGTAAACTGAAATCTTGACTAAAAGACTGATAAGCAATATTTTTGTACTTCAGTGGTTTAGCTGCATGTACTTTTGTTTATAGTTATTGTACTTTCTCTTCTTATCATGTTTGGATAAGAAGGGTGGGTATGGTATTTTACTCTTTCAAGTATGCTAGTTCATGTTTTACTTCCTGAGTTGTAAATCTTTTAATCTTAAAAATAGTTGCAGACCTTTCTATAGAACTAAGACTGCTCTAGACTGAATGGTTGTGGATTCCAAATAAATGCTATGTTGCCGAAAGTAAACAGAGCTGTTTTCAGTCACCAGCAACAGAGGTCTGCTTAAGGTGCTAAAAAACCCAACAGAACCCAACCAGCAATATCTCCAGAGTATGTAAAGCCAACGTACCATAATAATGAAATACAAAAGAAACATTCTGTGGGTACATCTAGCTGAGGTATTCTGATGGCAGTGGTTGTCATCTTAGTTTCAAAAAACATAACACACAAAGTAAATAAAATATCTTTAATTAGAAGACCTAAGTTGGTGTAGAAATAGGTAAACTTTCAACCAGAGGCAAAAACAAAACTATGAAGAATTAGGATAGAGAAAAGAAAGTAAAAATACGGAAATATTAGGAGCCCAACATCACAGAAAGGCCTTTTATTCATTATACCATGATGGCAGATGCATTCCTTTACGTCATTTCCCACCCCAAGTTATTCAATTATGTCAGGGATAAGGGGCCCCGGTGCTCTAAATGTTGCCTCACATCAACTCCCATCAGCCAGCATGGCCAACAGTCCAGAACAATGGAAGTTGTAGTCATTCAACATCTGAGAGTCACAGGTTCCCCATCTGTTTATATATACTGTTTGTAAAGTAAGGAAACACTGACATCATTAGATGAAATAATGTAAATTATTATTATTTATTGAATTTATATACCGCCCTAAAGCCAGAGGTCTCAGGACAGTTCACAGAAAAGATCAACATAAAAGCCACAATATATATAATAATAATACCCCCCCACAAAGAGCCACATTTTAAATGGGCATAGGATATCAATCAGATCAACCAAAGACCTGGTTAAAAAGGAACATTTTTGCCAGGCGCCTGAAGGTGTATAATGAAGGCGCCAGGCGAATTTCCATGGGGAAAGCATTCCACAAATACATTGTGAATATATCTATCATGTTACATTTTTTCTAAGATATTTAGAACTCTTAGTCTAATAACAGAAATGGGCATCCATAAGTAGTAAGTGGATGAAAGAACTGTATAGGAATGAACACACTGATGACCGAGAGAAAATACTCTATCTGAAACAGACTAGTTAATGATGATGATGATGATGATGATGATAACATCTGGGATCTCCAAATAGGAACAGGATCATTGATGGCAAAGGGCACTGTCTACTTGGTAGATGTCAGATTAGGGAGATCCAAGTTTAAATCTTTACACAACAGTGAAACTCACTTTGGTAACATTGTGCCAGTCACACATACAGTGGTACCTCTGGTTGCGAACGGGATCCGTTCCGGAGCCCCGTTTGCAACATGAGCAGAACGCAGCCTGCGTCTGTGCGTGTTGCAATTCGCCGCTTCTGCGCATGATGTCATTTTGAGCGTCTGCACATGCGCAAGTGGCAAAACCTGGAAGTAACCCTTTCCAGTACTTCCAGGTCACTGCGGGACACAACCTGAAAACACTCAACCTGAAGCAAACGCAACATGAGGTATGACTGTACTAACCTACCCCACCCCACAAGATTGGAGACCTTTGTGGACACCCCAAAGCTCTTTGTGGGAAAGCATATAAAATGCAAAATAAATGAACATACATAATTTTTTTAAGCTAATGGTCCTAGCTTGGATCCAGATCAAGTTGGCTGAATTTCATTTCTATTGAAATAAATGGGATGACAGTTATGACTGAAATCACTTCTGAATGATGTGTTCACGGTCATGTGTGAAATTTAAATGTCCTCATAATGTGAAGAACTAGATCTTGTATTTCAGAATGGCAGCATCATTCAGGTTGGGGGATCCCAAAATGATCTCATCCCACCTAAAGATTATATATATTTTGGAGAAGGCAAAATAACACAAAAAAATTAAGTAGTACAAAATTTGAGTACAAAATTTGAGATGGGGTGCAGCCAATGGCATTTGGCAAAAATGTTCAGCTAACAGTTTTCCTATTGAGTAAGCATTAAAATGATCTACTAGCAACTGTTCCCTTCCTAATGATGATAAAATGAGATGGAATCAGTGATAGTTTTTCATTTCCGTTCTTTTCTGTCTGAAGAGCATGTCTTATCTAATCTAGTACAATGGTTGTATCAAGCAGACCACCCAAGGCCTGATTAGTGCATTACACTTTTGAAGGTGTTTGTTGATGTGAGAATTGCATACACATCTACGTATATACTCACAACAAACATTACTGAACTCATGCCCAGCCAAGCTAATATATAACCAAATATGTGCACTCACTTACAGGTTTGTGTGCATGGGAATCTTAGAGTGAGAGTCATATATTGTTTTCCACATGACCTTTCACACATCTGTTCTGTCAGAAATGGGAACACAGAAAAACCACAAAACTGGAATAGTACCACTGCCAAGCAGGAAAAAAGGAGGGGTAGAATTCTAGCTGCTCAAATTGTTGTTTATTATAAGTGAATTGCATTTGGGAAATTCCTCCTTCGGGGCACATTTTTAACAATTCTCGCATCTAATGTATATTGCAGCAACTCCTGCTCCTACTAAATTATCACTCACTTCCTCATAGGCCTTTCCCTTAAAAAGATGGCAGAGAATTCCCTATGGTAGTGACATCCCACCAAACCACTACATTCCCAAATCTGTGAGCCCATGAAATGACCACTTTTAGATAAAAGACCTGATGCATGATGCAACTCATATCTGAACATAAAGAGATACGTGAAGTTCTAGCTAGATTCAAAATGAGAGTCCTAAGTGTCAGGAAGAAGAAATTAATTGTAAACCAAGGTCTTGACCACAATGTCCATGTCCCACTGGCTTCAAGTATGATTATTGAAAAGTGAGGACTAAATTTATAGGATCCAAATGGTGTACTGCACATATAAACCAAGTGGCCTTAAGCATAATTTTACACCTGAACCATTGTGTTTTATTTATAACTTGCACACACAGTGCACAACTCCTTTAGAAATTTCAGAGTGACTACCATGAGGTGTCAGAAGTTTCCCAAGCAGAAACACCAGGTCCACACCAACTTTATAGTAGCTTTAAAACAACTCCATTATGTTTATTTTGCAGAAACTACCCACTTGGGCACTTTGGGTATGAAGCAGGATGCACAAGTTTAAAAACGAATGAATAAAAGAACTAATTGCTCCCACACAGTTTTTTAAACATACATGCCCAGTCTCTAACACAACGCACATTTAACTCAGTATTCGAGAAGTTTTACAGCAAGTCAAATGGGCTGAGGGTGGTCTGCAGGGTGAAACTGGTGTATGCTGCAGCTATTACATGGATATGTTGAATACTGCTGGGTTCCACTCAATCCATTCGTATCTTGCTACTATGTGCCCTGGAGCGTTAGATTTTCGAGTTTCTTTTAAATTCGATATTGAGCAGACCTACACAGAGCCTCTACACAGAAACTGCTGCGCGAGGCTGCTTTGTATTCATGGACGCTTTGATGCGAGAAGGCACTCGTAGGCAACGCCATCCTGACGGCATGGCATCTGCCAGCGAGCAAGGGGAAACACGCGAAAAGAGGACAGCCAGCCAGTGGCTATCTGGGTGACGGTACGTCTCTTTAAAAAAGCCATGCCTGCTCTGCCGGGACTGACTCCACTTCTCATCCTCAAGGCTCCGCGCGCATTTCAAGAATCCATGCTCTCCTCGAGCATCCTCAAGTTTCCTTGGGCGGAATCCTTAGCCCCCTGGGACAGCGGAGAGTAAGTACCACGGGGCTCGGTGGGAACGCGGGGGTCGAACCCACAGCCCTGTCCCGGCACGAGGCGGCCGGATCCGTCCCGCTCCCCACCCCCGCTTCCTCTCGCAGCCTCCCCGCTTTCCTCCGCAGACACTGAGACCGACAGCGGTTCAGTCAGGAGGGAAGCAGCTCTGGGGCTCGGAGGGGCTGCTACTGAGGGGAGCCAGGCAGCCCCCCCAGCGCCTCGCCTCGCCTGCCCTCCGAGGCCACCTCAGCCCGCTCGACTACCGCGAAACCCGCACGGCGAGGTGGCGGGACATGTCAGGAGACTGCGCAGCGCTGCCGGCACCAACCTAGCACATAGTCCAGAGAGGGGACCCCGCTGGAAAGCAGCAGCTGCCCGTGCCGGACCGAGGGCCGGGTGCCCGGCAGAACGGCCAAGCGGCCGCCTCCTCCTCCTCCATCCGGCCCTTTCCTTTGGAAACTCGTCGTAGCCCTGGCATTCGGCTGCTGTTGGGCCAGCCCGCCGGTCGCCAAGGCCGCCATCTTAGCTTCTGCGCCGTTGACAGGGAAGAGGCGACCGGCGCGGAGGAGGAGCGGCGGGGCGGGTGGAGGGGGGACGGACGCGCGGCGAGCCAATGGGGAGGCCGGTTGTTGGCAGGCGCAGTGGCGTCGACCAGGGGTAGGCGAGGAGGGCTCTCGGTCCCCGCGGCTTCTGGCCCAGGCAGGTGAGTCAAGGGCAGGAAGAGGCAGCTCGCGAGCCTGTACGCAAGAGTTGTCGTTCGTAGCGCTCCGTGAAGGAGGGGAGTGCCAGTCGGGCCTTTCTAGGCAACGTGACGCTTCTGAGGAAGCTATTTTAAAATAAATAAATAAATAAATTTGGAAACGAGAAACAGTATACTCTACGTCCCTCTTCCTGTTTAGGTGCAGGAAGTGGTGGGACCCTGGGGGAGTGGGGAAAAATATTTGCTACTACCTGTGACGAGCGGGTCGGAGCCCCCTCACCTCATTCCACCCACCTGGCTCGTTATGAGAACTTAACTTTCTAAAGTGTTGGTGTTCTGTGCATACTTACCCGAAAGTAACGCCCTCCCCTCCTCCAAGGCACCTTGGGGTTGACTGGAGAGTAAGCATGCATTGGATCGTGCCGCAGTGAAGTCGTTTATTCGAATTGTTTTCCGTGTGTGTTAGTTTACCAGCTAATGCTGGTGAGGCCAATTGGGAAGGTGGGTGGTTGGTGCCTGGCACAGTTAAGACTGTAATTCGGTGCAAGAGGTGTCTGAGGATTTCATTGTACATGACTCAGAAGGTTCTGGCTACACGGTGGAAAAGCCAGGTTAGCTCTCCAGGATTAATGCAGAGTAGCACTCTTAATCACTTGCTTGACCTTGGCTGTGGAGACCCATTGGAACTTGTACATGGATACCAATTTAAATCGCTTTATATGGCAGTGAAATTTTGTGTATACCTTTCTGTTGTGCATATTAGGTTCCCACTTCATATTTACCCCGCTGCAGGCCATGGAGATGGAAGGGTAGCAAAGGGTGGGATCCTGGTTCACAGGGTGGGTCAGTAGACCATTACAATTTGCCTTGCAGAGCAATTTGAAGCATCCTCCATTTGCATTTTAACATATGCATTGCCTCTGAACTCTTGAACCTGGACTTGCCTTCAGCTATATATATCTTCTGTTGAGATCAGTGCACTAGTGAAAGTGCACAGGGACAGACAAGTATAGAGCACTGGCAAAATGTTGAAAAATGTTTCATCCACAGATGTGACTACTTCAGAAGATTATTGGGTCTTTTCTCCCATCACCAGATTCTTTAAGAATACTTGTGTTAATGTCATATCTGGACCCAAAGATTGGTTTGTTTTTTGTTTTTTATTTTATCTAGGCCAATAAGAACTTTTGTCTCTTGCCATCACTATTTTCCTCAGTTTCCCTTCCTGAGAACGTTACTTCAGGCACAGGGGTCTGCCCAACATCTTCCACACTGAAGTCAATGCAAAGAATCCCTTCAGTTTCAGTCTCCTTTTTCTCTTTTAGTATGCCCTTAATGTTTCAATAACACACTGTGCACATTTTTGCATCCTTCAGTATCTGCTTTCATTTCTTTTGCCACAGTTCAGGTTCTTTTTTATTCTCATTTGGAAAAGACTTCTGTTTCCTGACATGAGCCTTATTGCCTCTAATATCTCCTGTGACACTGTTCATTAACCATGCTGGCATCCTCTTGGCTTTGGTGAGGCCTTTCCTGATCTGTGGTGTACATTCTATCTGAGTTATAAATAATTTTTAAAAACCGTAAGCATCTATCTGCTAATGGGTATGGGTCAATACATTCCAAAGTCAGGTTGCAACTAGATGCAAGCAAGGTAATTTTAGGGGGTGAAACTTTTTTTTGTAAATTTCTTTAGTGAGGGCCTTAAAAATATGTTATTGGGTGTGAGTTAAAATCTGCTATTATTTTTTGATTGGACAAGATTTAGCTTGGTAAGTCTGCATTTAATGAAGAAGCACATAAACTTCTTTTGGAATTTTAGTTTTACCTTCTGAAAATATCAGATAATGCTAAATGATAATGATAATAATATTAATATTAAATATAGCTGCAAGTACTTGGTAACCATTTTTTAACAATTTCTATGCAATTTTACGCACATTTTACTTACCAAGCAAAGCGAAATTATATTAATTTAACCAAAATATATTTTGAACTCCCAAGTCATGTTACAACTTTTTAGCACCCCTAATTTTGGAAATTTGAAAGTTACAAAATTTAACATACCCTAATGCTATAAGGTACTTTTTAGCACGATGAGACATTTTGTTTCTTTTTTCATATGGTGTAAATATTAAAATCTGTATTTGAATTTATAAAATTCTATAATTCTTATTTTCACAAAGCTATGCTAATTTGAATACTTTCATCATTGTTTCTCATACTGAAGGAGAGAAGCAGATGATTTAGTGTAGGGGGTAACACCTGCACTGTCGTCAGTTACATTGCTATTTTAAATAATCTTCTTAGCGGCACCTGTCCTTTATACACAAAACCCTCTTTTCTCATCAGTTCTGGAATGTAATAGTATTGGATTTTGTTGATTAAAGTTTTATAGTCACTAAATCAGATTAACTGTTGAGTCATCTGACAAGGAAAGCTACCAGCCATGCGGTACAGCTCCCTGAAGTGTCTGTGCTGTGAGCTCAAGCTTCTTGAGATGTTCTTAGGTATTTCAATAGAATGGGTCAGAGACTACAGGTGCAAAGATGATGGCTTCATTTTCTTAATCCCTTTACAAACAAAGAGGGGATAAGCTTGAGAAATCTAGTACCTTCAGTCCAGAAGCCAACATTTTGAAAACACATTGCACCCAGCAAGTTCCATAACATGCCACCCAGTCATAGGCATTTTGGAATTTCTTCCCCGAATGCCTGTGCGATGCCACTTCTCTTCAAGCATCTCTACAAAATCCACCTTTTCTGTTAAGGCTTTGATGTAACCACTACTTCTCATGCCTTACTGTAACTGGGCCTGTAACTAACTCTAAGCATCTTTAATGGAAACAATTGCCTGTTGCCTTCCCTTCTTGTGTTGTTACTTGTGTGCAAGCTTCTTGGGGCAGGAACCTGTCCTCTAAAGTGCCATACAGACAGCTGCTGCTAAAAGAATAAAAAACCCACCATGTTCAGTGGAGCTTACTCCCAAGTCATTGTGCATATTATTAGAGGCTGAAAAGTTGTTTCTTAGCTCTTGGATCCTGACCATGGTGGTATTCTGTGGTGCTTCAAACCTGTTGTATTGTTTTCTTTGTTGCACGGATATAACCCATCCAAATTGCAAGCTTGCTCGTGTAGTGAAGTGTTAAGGCTGAAGTTTTGTTTTTTTAAGTCATATAATTTCATGAAAAATACATGGATTTATATATATTTTATAAGTGCCAACTTAATTATAGTGGCTGCATTCCAGAAAGACAGACTGGTGTGTACAAGTAGTGCTAGTCCACAATTTGCTATGGAAAATCAAAGTTCCCTGGGCAAACTTGATGTCTTCCATCTCATTGCTGGGGCTATGGATTGCGGCCATATTGTACAAACAATAGATGGTATTGTGGAGATGGGTCTTTCTGGGAACCATCCCAAGGAAAAACAGAGAGCATAGATTAAAATAATTATTGCTGACTTTTAAAAGCTTCCTGAATATTAAAAAGGAACACAAAAAAGAAATGCATACTATTATTTCCAAGGTTTCAATAATATAATATAAATGGTGTAATCCTAGCTTGGTGCAAATTAGCTGAATATTTAACATGAGGAATTTAACATGAGGAAAATTAGGAATTTTGGTGCTGGAAAATTATTTTCTCATAATGAACTATATCTTTGTATGCTATAGAATAGTTTGGATCAATTCTCGCCTAAGAAAACTTACTTTCTGATAAACTGCAGATAATCTAGTAGCATCTCAATGTCTTAAAAATTTAGGCTGCAGTCATATATAGTATGAGTAAGTAAGTCTCCATGAATTCAGTAGGGCTTACTTCTGAGTTGCACTGTTAGTATAGCATGAGCTTTTGTGGGTTATGTTAGATGCATATGATTTTCCCGTGTGTTCGGCTCTACCCTTTTTGATTTCCTCCCATATTTTTCAGTTTTTCTCAATAATAATAATAATAATAATTTATTATTTATACCCCGCCCATCTGGCTGGGTTTCCCCAGCCACTCTGGGTGGCTTCCAAAAGAATATTAAAATACTGTGATACATTAAACATTAAAAGCTTCCCTAAACAGGGCTGCCTTCAGATGTCTTCTAAAAGTCTGGTAGTTGTTCTTTGACATCTGGTGGGAGGGCGTTCCACAGGGAGGGCGCCACTACTGAGAAGGCCCTCTGCCTGGTTTCCAGGCTGAAATGAGCACAGAAAGTGGGCATTATAATTGTTTTACATTTTTATGACTTCCAAGAATCAAACAAAGACATGTCTCAAGTTGCCAGGTTGTGAAACAGCATGTACTACTACCAGTACTACTATTACTGCAAGTGCTTTAGAAGCTTATTATCAAGCCTTTTATTTTAACATTAGTTGTTACCACGAACACATGTAAGCTGCAGGTTCATATGCATGTGTGTACGGGCACACAAGGAAATCAGGTGACACTGTGAAGCATATCACTATGAGATACCATTCATGCTTTATATTTTTCCCCTCCTTTGGGTGTCTGAACTGACTTTCACTCCCATATTAAAAAAGTAAAGGTACCCCTGCCCGTACGGGCCAGTCGTGTCCGACTCTAGGGTTGTGCGCCCATCTCAAGAGGCCGGGGGCCAGCGCTGTCCGGAGACACTTCCGGGTCACGTGGCCAGCGTGACGAAGCTGCATCTGGCGAGCCAGCACCAGCGCACACACGGAAACGCCATTTATCTTCCCGCTATAAAGCGGTACCTATTTATCTACTTGCACTTAGGGGTGCTTTCGAACTGCTAGGTGGGCAGGAGCTGGGAGCGAAAGACGGGAGCTCACCCCGCCGCGGGGATTTGAACCGCCGACCATGCGATCGGCAAGCCCTAGGCACTGAGGTTTTACTCACAGCGCCACCCGCGTCCCTTCACTCCCATATTAGTGATAGATAATTAAGAGTTGGAGAGCATGAATTGCCTGAGGCCACACCAAGAGTCCATGGCAAAGATGAGAGTCTCTGATCTGACATCAGGTCTCTAGAACTTTTCCCACTGATACACATAGTTTCTGTGTCTCTAGCATCAAAGGACTATTCATTATTGTAACTTCTCATGGGGTGGGGTATGTATGAGTCTCATAGGTAGCTTTCTGGTAAGAAGAGCTGTACTGAAAAAGCTATCCACAGAACTGACTTCCCTTTTTCTACATCAATAAGTTGGTAGTACTTTAATGCTAGAAGGCTGACATATCCGCTTAGTGGTCTTATTTACAGTTAAATGGTATGAAATTTTAGTTAATGAAATAAATAGATAGATGATAGATAGATAGATAGATAGATAGATAGATAGAAGAGATGGGAGGGAGAAAGACATCTAAGGGAGCAATTTCTTTTGCTCCAAGAAATTATATTTGCTCCAAGAAATGGTACCATTTCTTTACCAAGAAATGGTAAAGTTTACAGCTTATGTCCTACTTTAAATTGGAATGATGTTCTGTGAGGAAAGTAAAATGTCATTTGCAGAAGCTTTGGGTGGTGTTCAACTGTGTTTTACTCAGAGTAGACCCATTGAAAATTTTATGGATCCAAGTAAAACATGGTTGACTACCACCTATTGATTTTTACTGTTTAAGGAAATACTGTGAATGGAATCAATCTGTGTACCAGTTTCAGCAGTGACATGTTAAGGTAGCGCTATGAGTGCCCCAGGCTGCTATGCTCTTCCGCAGCAGATATTACGCATCGGGGACATAGTGAGAGTGTTGCTTCCCAAACGTTTCTGGCTTCTTCTGGTTTGCTGACTTTGTCCACTCCTGAACAGGGATAGTCAGATGTCAGTTATTCATGCTCTAGCGACTACATGATTGGTCTACTGCAATGCACTCTGTGTAGAAGTATCTGTGAAAATGATCCAGAAGCTGAAGCTGGAACAGAACACAGCTGCAATGTTATTAAGTGGGGCAGAAAAATGGGATTATATAGCTGCTCTGGTGACCTGTTAATCACCAGAACCAACTCATTGTGTTGACACTAGTATATAAAACCTTAAATGGCTTAGGACCCAAGGACTAAAAGGTACACCTCTCCCAATATCTGCCAACCTGAGCTGTGATTCTTCAGGGAAGTCCTTTCTTTGAGTCCCATCTATAGGCATAGCATGTTGTACAGGAATATGGGTAAAAGCATTCTGTGTTGTGGTCTTCTGGCTGTGGTACTCTCTCCTGATGGAGATGCAGTTGGCACCCTCATTAGCAGTCTTCTGATATCAACTAAAGACATAGACATACCTTTTGGTTGGACTGTTAAGAGTTAGCATCCCAATAGTTTGCTCCTCTTTTGAACTGATTATGATTGTAATGTGTTTTTATGTGATTTTTTTAAAAAATCACATAATGTTTTATATTTTTATTTGACTGTTTCAACTCAGGGAGAAAAAAATACTGCTGGTTACTCAGTAGCAACATCTTTTCAAATATGGACAAGTCTTGTATAAGTTTCCCCCTCATAAGGGATTCTTTGCTTCTGATGAGCAATACCAATTTCAGTTTGAATTCCAACAGAAATATCTCAAAATAGTATTTACACTTTTTAAAAGTCTGTACCAGGAGTCTAAATTATAGCATGCTTTAATCATCTTAGAGCTGAGAAGAATAAAAGTGTTAAACAATATTAGAAATATCTAAGCTGAAGGAAATTTGCTTTCTGTTAACACATGTCAGTGAAAACCAAAAGACGCTTTCATTGTCTGATGATCACTCAGGTGAATTTCGATCAAACAAATTATCTCTGAGAACAATCCCATAAACAGTTCTCTAAATAGTTATTTTTATGAATTACAACCAATACAGTGATAGTGTTTTCAAGACCTTGAAAAATTTAAGATCCCAGGATGTAAGGCATTTCTTCCACCGTGTTTGCTTTACTAATGCTTGAACTAGCAGATGAATGTACTGTGTTATCTGCCATTATTCAGTAAGTTCAGTATCTTTGAAAAAACAGGCTATAAAATTTTACTGCAGGACAGCACAGGTCATTATGAATATGGGTTTTCCAAGGTTTATAGAGTTCTTGCTCAGATAATATTTGTCATTGGTAGGCAGCACTTCTAATGTGTACTGTGCATATTCAAAACAGAAAAAGGTGTACATATTTGAAACAGGAAAACATACACAGAGCAAATGGAAGAGATAATGCATGACTTGTACTAGTGCAAAGATTAAGGAAGCACATGAACTACATCAAGGGTTTAGTCCTAATGATACCTAACTTGGAAATAAATTCCATTAAAATGAGTAGTGTTTATTTATTTAGAAATACTTAATATCCTGGTGTGGGATTTGCCTAAGCAGCCCCATTAGTGGAAGCCCTTCACAAGGACTTCCACTTGCACAATGGAGTCCCCCCCTTCCCCCCCATCCCGTGTGCCCCATGACCGTCGCAATTGGCTGGGGGGGGAGGCATCACAACAACTCACCCCTTCTTATTCTGCAGTTATCTCGGGTGCCACATTCCATCCTAAAATTATGAGGGCTTTGTGGGGGTGGGTGGGAGGGAAGTAGGCTGTATGCGAAATCCTTCTAACCTCTGGATCCAGCAAGTGTTAAAATATAACCCAGGCTAGCTTCCTGTATTGAGGTCCTAGCCTGTTTGATGGACAATTAAGGGAAACAAGGGAAAGGAGCTCTATGTGAGATAGCAAATCGGTGAGGCCACTCCCTCAACTCATAATTAGAAGGGCAAAGCCTGAGTTTAGAGTGGAGTTGGTGTGATGTGACCTGGAAGTAAAGTTGTCAGCTGGAGAGAGAGTCAGAGCAATGTTTGAGAACTGTTTGAATCCAAGGCTGCGACTATGGGAGAAGCAAGACCCTCTAATGCTGCAAACCCCTCCATTGTAGACTCTGGTTTTATATATGTGTAAATGAACCATGTATCATAAAGACAGTACAGTCTCCACTGTACCTCATTCCAAAGGAAACACAAACCCCGGGTAAGCACATGGAACCCATGAAAGATTAGGGCAGGGTGCCACACTATTTTAGAGGGATCTTCATCCCTAAACATTCAGGGTGTTTGCATGCCGAGGGCATAGCTGTCAACCTTCCCTTTTTTGCGTGAAATTCCCTTATTCCAGTGCCGTTTCCCGCTGATTCCCGCTGCTATCCCGGATTGGTAGATATCCCGTAGACTGTCCCCGGGACAGGTGAGGCTTCTGAACCCTTATTTTTGAGGCTGCTGATGCCTTATTTTCAAATCTGAAAGTTGACAGCTATGGCCGAGGGTTACAAAGGAACAGGGGAGACAGGAAAGCCCTTTTCAATGAACTGAACTCAATTCCATGAGTTAAAAGTTTGTTAGGATCCAGGTCACTATGTTGAGGATGAGAAATTAGTGCTCAAAGTTAAGTATAAGTAAACGTTCCTTTGTTTCGGGTAGCTAATTTCATCAATTTGTTATAGGGAAAGGCATGAGGTGGCATGGTAAACAGGAGACGAAAGTGCAGTTATACTGATTACATGTACCTTGGCATACTTAACAACAAGTTGCAAGGCTGGTCCTAAACATTTTGCTACCAATAAAAGGACAAGAGGGGACCTTCTTCCCCATTCTGTGTACAGAAGCCAATTGGACTGACAGTGGATTTTATTTAAGTATACCTGAAGGCAGCCAGCTATTTATGGCTATTTATGGGGGTGTTATGACTGAAGGGCACAGCCAGAAGGCTCAATGGAACAACCTGGGGGGGGGGTGGCTGCCTTTACTGCCCCCCCACCTCCAGATTAGTTGCCTGAGGCACTTGCTTCACTCTACCTAATGATAAGTCTGACCTTGGTTTCCTGGGACTTGGGTGTTGTTCCAATGGCTTCCCAGAGACTTGAGTTTTGAAGAGAGATTTGTAGGGAGTAATTTACTATCACCTAGCAATGTTATTCTTCAAAACATAGTTCATATCTACTTTCATTTAACCAATGACACAAATTGCATTTGTGGGTCTTGTGTGCATCTGACTGAAAATAAGAAACATCTGTGAATCCTGTTTCACTTGCTCATTAACATTTTAGAAGCAATGGAAGAGGTCAGTAGTTCTTCAGAATGGCTTTTCCTTAAATATGACCACTGTTTTCTTTATGACTTCTTGATATGCCAGGTCTTAGTCTCGGAAACAAATATGGCAACAGTCAAACTCTATTCTGCTACATAACTTATTAGAAGGCTATCAGTACTTCTGTACAAGGAAACATAAATTATATGATATAAAGATAGTATGTAGTCATATCAACAGGTACTGCTATAAACGAAATGGCATGGCAGAGACTCAAAACTTTTTTCCCTTTTGTAAAATTTTAAATATGCATATATATATACACACTTATATGACCATTCAAAGCTAAAGCTGTATTGTTGCTTTTAAGTTCAGGCCTTCATTTTTTTGACATGATACTGATGTAGAAAAAGTTGGCTGTACTTGGCTTGTGAAGGGCTTGATCCAAACCCCATTAAATACAATAGAAATAGGACCTCTGACTTCACAAAGCGATGACTGAGGCTTGTTTGTCTTTGCTATGCCAGGTTTCCCCCTTCTCTTTTACTTAAAAACATCATATTTAATAATGTTTGGTGCTGCCTTTTATTTTATTTCATGCATTTAAAAAGTGGGCTAAAAGATAAAAGATTGTTTCCAAATACATTCAGTATATCATTTATGAGTAGAGCAACACATTAGCATTGAGTTCACAATAGATCATATCGCTTTTATGCCATCTTACAAGCTTAGCAGCACAAACAGAATAATCAACATATTATTTGGCTGTCATCTGCTGAACAGAAACCAGAGATCACAAGGTGGTTTTCCCTAGCTGCAGTGATGGCCTTTTTTGTTCCAGGCCCCCATCTGGGAGGGCCATGGTGTGTTATCATATGGAACGCGAGGTTTTCTGTAATCTGCTTAGCTGCACTGCAGTTTGAATCTTCATTCCATGTTTGAGTAATTTATAATTTTAATGAGACCATGGCTCTTGTGGGCTTTGAAATATATTAAAAGCTCTTTTGTGCATATGCTTTTGTTCTTGCTTAATAGGCTCAGTGTATTTAAACCTGATGATTTTTTATTCATGGATTTAGATGTCTGGGGATTAACTTAGACTGAATATCATTGCACTCATCTATTCATGTTTAGAAACTGTGTATTTGTATTGCTTATCCAAAAATAGAGGAAAATTTAGCCATGTGATTAAATATTGATTTCTTTTATTTGTCACATAAATGCAAACAGCCTCAAATGAGTATTAATGGAGTGTTAATTATCTAATGTGGTTCCATACACTATTATTCTGGTCATATGCATCCCAGTTTTTGTCTAAGTAGCTAGGTCCATAGCAATGGGGCTTTCTTCCAAAAGGGTAT
This sequence comes from Podarcis tiliguerta, assembly GCF_965153285.1. Lineage (NCBI taxonomy): Eukaryota > Metazoa > Chordata > Lepidosauria > Squamata > Lacertidae > Podarcis > Podarcis tiliguerta. The sequence goes on from NC_139534.1 coordinate 72,276,449, forward strand.
ACATAGACATGGGTGTTAGATATTTGAAGATGGTTGGAATAATATGTGTTGAGAATTTATGTAGAAAAATTATGTAGTGTCATAAGATGTATACAAAATATAATAGTTTGGGCAAATTCTCTGCCTATTATTTACAACTTTCAATAATTTCTACCCATCCTTCATGCGGGCAGTACTTATAATATCAGTTTCCTATTGACTTAAATGGCAATAAATTCTACACATCTAACAAGCATACATGTGCAGAGATGATCCTGACATTTAAGCCATTGGGGAAGCCCTCATCTTCATGCAGAAACTATATGTGTGAATTGGATCTCCTAGGCGCAAAGCACACCCTGGAATGGGTTGGATATCCCTGATGGGTTCACTTTCATTTTGAAGTTTTTTTGAAAATCAGGGCTGAGGGAGGGGAGTGAGTTTTAGGCTAGGAGTGGATACTGGATATTGAAGTTGTAAAAAGACCTTTTCAGCAGAGATCTTTGGGGCAGCTGCCTACGAGCAGCCATCCTCCCTCCCTGCAGAATGTCCCAGAACAATGCTATGTCTTGATGCACTGTGATTCCAGTGGACATTGTGGGGGCAGTCCCTGATGGAAGTGGTTGTTCCCCTGCCATAACCCTTCTAATGAGGTTACATCATCATGTAGCTTTTTTCCACATTTGAAGGGTGGCAGATGGAAAGTGGCTGCCACAGTGAGCTTTTGCAGCAGTAAAAACGGGAGAGGAAAGGACTTATTAGAACTTAAGTACCCTCCAACTAAGGGACGCGGGTGGTGCTGTGGGTAAAAGACTCAGTGCCTAGGACTTGCCGATCGAAAGGTCGGCGGTTCGAATCCCCGCGGCGGGGTGCGCTCCCGTTGCTCGGTCCCAGCGCCTGCCAACCTAGCAGTTTGAAAGCACCCCCGGGTGCAAGTAGATAAATAGGGACCGCTTACCAGCGGGAAAGTAAATGGCATTTCCGTGTGCTGCACTGGCTCGCCAGATGCAGCTTTGTCACGCTGGCCACGTGACCCGGAAGTGTCTCCGGACAGCGCTGGCCCCCGGCCTCTTGAGTGAGGTGGGCGCACAACCTTAGAGTCGGACACGACTGGCCCGTACGGGCAGGGGTACCTTTACCTTACCCTCCAACTGGTAACTCCCACCACTCAAAAACCTTAGGGACCCCCTCCTCAGATTCCAAAAGCCCTTATGAACCTAGCCTCTTACTTTCAAGGCAAAAGCTGATGACCAAAAACTTTCAGCTCAACACCAAAAGAAAACACGTATCTGTGTTGACTGCCCCTACGAAAATGACCCTTGCATGCAAAATGACACCATGTCTAGCACCTGTGCTCCGTGCGCTCAGACAGCTTTAGGACTACTAATTTCCAGAGAAGCGGTAAATAATTCTCACTTACATATTGATAGCCATTAGTTACAGATGTATGTCATGATACCAGCAATACAGAAGCAGTTTCATGAATAAAGATTTTGGAAAGCGGATTGAGGAAGAATTTTGAAACAAACACGTAGCAGGAAATCCCTTTCTTCAGCAAACTGGTGAATGATTCTGAAGGCTACTTACATTTCAGACCTCTTCTGTAGTTACATTTCAAGGAAGGCTTGACTGTCTGCTTCTTCCAGTACAATATGGACATATGGCAACTCAGATGGTCCTTACACGTCTTCAAATTTTGCTGTGGTGTGGGATTGCACAACCTTGTTTAATTATTTGCAATCTTGCAATATGTATTTAGCCTGTTTATGGCTGATATCTTACCATGCAGAACATGTATAAATGTATCTTTACATTTCAAGTATTAATCCTAAAATGTGAAACTGGTGACACAGATGATAAAAACATTTGGCCCCTTCCATTTTGTATGTGCATGGAGCTTGTTTTTCTAATAATGTGTTAAAATCAATAAAGTATTGACTTCTTTATTTTTCCAGAAAAAAAGATGGATTGATATATCTCAAAATTCTACAACTCACATAAACGTCAAGGTGCAATAAGCACATGTATATGTACTTTTCCTTGATTTCAGTTGGAATTTATTAAGAAGAAAGTACCGTAGTTATAATCAGGTACCCTAAGTAAGACAGCACAGAAACAAAAATGTTCATAATCAGTAAGCTTATTGATTAATTTATGTGTCCACAGCAAACATGATTAATTAACAGGGAGGATTTGAGTGTATATTAAATTTAAAAATATATTTGGCTTACTTAGTTGTGTATTTAATTGGTTTAACGATTATTTATGAACGGCAACAACATTTAAAAAATTCTTATCTTACACTATTTATTTCATGAATTTGAGAAAGCCTTTGGTTTCAGGAAGAGGATAATTCTATCCATGTTTCCTGCTTTTATTATGCACAATGTCAATTGTAATCCAAGATTACAGCAAACAAGATGTTAATTTCCACACACAGTCCATGTACATTTCACTTAGAGAGCTCCATTGTTTCAGAAGCCAACAGCAAAAAAGAAATAATGATTGTGCTATCCTCACAGGAGCTGTCAATAAAAGATGTAATAGGGGATTTAGGAATCTGGAAATGGCCAACTAATTTATGTGAATCTATTTTACTTCATCTAGAAAGGCAAAGCTCTGTTTCGTCTACACTGCATATTGCAGAGCACAGGCTCTCTATAGAAAACCAGGCGGCTGCATATGGATAGTCCCTTGATATCATTCACTTGCTGTGTAATCTTATTATGCAAAGTTCTAATCTTCACCTAGAATGAATGCCTCTGGGTCAGAATATAGTCATATCGGGGTTTTTAAGGTCATGTTTTGTGATCCTTAGCTTATTCTTCTAAGTAGGACTGAGATTTAAAGGGTATTCCCCAGACACTAGCAGAGATAGACAGCAGAACCTGCTGCCTTTTTGGAAGACAAGACCAACATGAGGTCCCTGGTAGGATTAAACTTGATTTGTAGCTGTAGGATTTTTTAACAGATGTATTATTGGACAGGGAATAGGGGCCACCAGCACAGCGAAATTGGATCACGATTGGCATTCTCGGGGAGTCTGCTGGCTGCTAAAACAGCAGCTGCATGTGGATTTGACTTCTTTCAGGTGAAGCGACTTCCAGTCATTTGGAAAGGATGGGATGAAAAGGAACCTTGGTGATAATTTTGATGTCTGCAAGATTTAGTACCAGCGTAATGGGATTATCGCTAACACCTTCGCTGCAGAAAAAGCCACCTGGCGCTATAACTGGCAGCAACTGTGAACTAATCCTTTCCCATCTCTTGGATGTCATTCATGAAGCTCACAGCGATTTCTACCCTGCTAGCTGTGATTAATTTTATAAACACGGGGTGGGGGTGGAATCGGGTAATGAAAAATGCAAAGATTCTTGTATTTATATTTCAGATTTGACTTTGGACTGGATGAAAAGTATCAGGTAAAATGTGTATTTTATATCACAAATCTGAATAAGTGTCTTCCCACATCAGTTTATATTTCTTGAATGAAGCCTTGACAGTGAGTTATCGCATAGTACGTATCAGTGTCATGAATTAGCCATAAGCAATTAAGGCTGCACTCCATAAAGGCCCACACTTGAAAAGAAATCTGCACACACACAAATTACCATGCTGCATAGGCACGATCTGGAGAACCACACAAACTGGTTTTTTCAAGGGAGCACAGAGGTGATATACCATACCTTTTGAACTGTTTTACAGCCTAGCACAAGGTTACGCAGTTTTGTGAACTTCTCTCCACAGTGTACCACACTTCAGATTTTGGCTGAAGGAATGTTTATGCCCATGGTTGTAGGTATATGAAAGTTGGTGGTGTTCAAATAGTACTCTTGTTGCATACTTGCTGTATTTACCTGCAGACAAGTGTACTGTGTGACAAATGGTTAAGCATCTTGAAGTATTACATTAATCTCTTTATAATTAAGGCAGTACTGTTTAGGAAATGTGTGAAGAATATTTTTTCAGGGAAATGCCACTAATATACGCCTTCTAATGTAAATTTACAAGTACTGTAACTGAAGCACAGTTCTTCATTATGCTGGATAACCACTTTGTTCGAAGACCAGAAACTCTGTATAGTCTCAGGAGCTTCAGTTAAAAGGTCTGTTAAAACAATATAAAGTTGTGCATCCCAGAAAAAAATAATTATTTTTTTATATATATATATATATATATATATATATATGCTTTCGTAGATTTTCACGGGTACAGGAATGCAGGTTTTGGTGTCCTCGGGTGTCTTCCCGTGTAAAAGTTGGGGTGTCTAGGCGACGTTTCGACGAGGTCTCACTCGTCATCTTCAGGCTGGTGCTTTCGGCTTCTTGTTACTGGAACAGAGCAGGATCTCAGTGTTTGAGTTCCTATAAATACTGTTGAGGAGGTGTGGTGTATAGCCTCCAATGTTCTGGGCAGAGAGGAGGTTCCCAGGCTAGTGTGCCTTTTCTTCTTTTGTTCCTTAATTACTTGAGGGATATCTTGAGTGATTTCTTGAGTGATTTCCTGAATCCCACTTAGGTGGGTCATTAGGTGTGGATTAGTTGCTAAAGCCTTCGTGTCTTGAACTCTTGAACTTTGTGAAGAGTTTTTCTGAGAAGATGGCTGTACTGCACTTGGTTGTGCTCTGGCTTGGCTTCGTGTATAGGGGCGAGCTGTGGTTTTGTGGCCTGTGCCAGCCAGATCTGTGTAGGGATTGCAGGGGGGTGCAGCATCCGGAGGTGCCACCCTGGTTTGGCTACTGGATGGTGTCTGTAATTTATCTGTGGAGAGGGTCTGGGTTTGGGTCTGGTGTGGTTGATTGGTGATGGCGTTCTGTGTGCCTCTGGATCTGGTGTCAGATTTTGTGGGGAGGGCTAATTTCCAGATGTCTGGCAAGCGGGATGTGTCGTCACGCTTGTTCATGTTGTGAGGGTGTTTCTCTATCTCGATGGCTTCCATGATTATTCTCTTGTGGTGATGTTCCATGTTAAAGAGCAATTTGGAATCTGCAAAATTAATTTCGTGTCCTGTTTCTTTCATGTGTTGGAAAAGAGAGGAAGTTTTTTCTTCTTTTTTGACGGCATTCTTGTGTTCTGCGATCCGTGCATTTATTCGTCTGTTTGTTTGTCCAATGTACGTGGCTGGGCAGACTTTGCAGGGTATTTCATAGACCCCTTGGTTTTCCAACTGAATTTTATCCTTGGGGTTTCTGAGGATATTGGCTATTTTTTGGTTGGTGCAAAAGGCTGTTTTGATATTGTGTTTATGGAGGATTTTGCTAATTTTATCTGTAGTGCCCTTGATATAAGGAAGGAGGGCTATGCCATTGTTTTCTTCTGTGTCTTGGTTTTTGGGGGGTGTTTTGGGGGGTGTTTCCAGAAAAACTGGATAGCTTCCTCACACATCTCAACAGCCTACACCCCAAAATACAATTCACTATGGAAATAGAAGCCAACAACCAACTTCCCTTCCTTGACGTCCTAATCTACAAAAAACCTGATGGCTCCCTAGGACACACTATCTACCGGAAAAAAACACACACCAACCGCTACTTACATGCACAATCACACCACCACCCTGCACAAATAAACTCCGTAGCCAAGACTCTCATCTCCAGAACCAAACGCCTGGCTGACGAAGACCACTTGACAACTGAGTTACAGAATCTCTCAAATGTGTTAATTGCCAATGGATACCAGCAAAACAGGGTTACGAAGCTAATCCAAAAAGAAACACCCCCCAAAAACCAAGACACAGAAGAAAACAATGGCATAGCCCTCCTTCCTTATATCAAGGGCACTACAGATAAAATTAGCAAAATCCTCCATAAACACAATATCAAAACAGCCTTTTGCACCAACCAAAAAATAGCCAATATCCTCAGAAACCCCAAGGATAAAATTCAGTTGGAAAACCAAGGGGTCTATGAAATACCCTGCAAAGTCTGCCCAGCCACGTACATTGGACAAACAAACAGACGAATAAATGCACGGATCGCAGAACACAAGAATGCCGTCAAAAAAGAAGAAAAAACTTCCTCTCTTTTCCAACACATGAAAGAAACAGGACACGAAATTAATTTTGCAGATTCCAAATTGCTCTTTAACATGGAACATCACCACAAGAGAATAATCATGGAAGCCATCGAGATAGAGAAACACCCTCACAACATGAACAAGCGTGACGACACATCCCGCTTGCCAGACATCTGGAAATTAGCCCTCCCCACAAAATCTGACACCAGATCCAGAGGCACACAGAACGCCATCACCAATCAACCACACCAGACCCAAACCCAGACCCTCTCCACAGATAAATTACAGACACCATCCAGTAGCCAAACCAGGGTGGCACCTCCGGATGCTGCACCCCCCTGCAATCCCTACACAGATCTGGCTGGCACAGGCCACAAAACCACAGCTCGCCCCTATACACGAAGCCAAGCCAGAGCACAACCAAGTGCAGTACAGCCATCTTCTCAGAAAAACTCTTCACAAAGTTCAAGAGTTCAAGACACGAAGGCTTTAGCAACTAATCCACACCTAATGACCCACCTAAGTGGGATTCAGGAAATCACTCAAGAAATCACTCAAGATATCCCTCAAGTAATTAAGGAACAAAAGAAGAAAAGGCACACTAGCCTGGGAACCTCCTCTCTGCCCAGAACATTGGAGGCTATACACCACACCTCCTCAACAGTATTTATAGGAACTCAAACACTGAGATCCTGCTCTGTTCCAGTAACAAGAAGCCGAAAGCACCAGCCTGAAGATGACGAGTGAGACCTCGTCGAAACGTCGCCTAGACACCCCAACTTTTACACGGGAAGACACCCGAGGACACCAAAACCTGCATATATATATATATATATATATATATATTCTGCACAGCTGACTTCCATCTATTAGTGTGCATTACAGCTCATCCCCCCAAAATAGATTCTAGTGGCCAGAAGCACTTGACTTAACATTGTTACTAATCAGCATGTCCAAGCACGTGTTTGTCGCTGCCTGAAAACGGGGCTGGAGGGGCTGGGTGAGTTGGGTTTGGCTCATGTGTGCTCTGCCAATGTGCACAGGGGTCAGGAACGGAACCCCTGCACAAAATGGTCACCACCTGTACTCTATGGGTCAGCGTAGGACCTCTATATCCTGGTACTTTATCCATTTTCCCTTCTCCTTTCGGTACTGTCCCATTCCACCTGATAAAACTTGACATGACAATTTCTCTTCATCTCTCTCTCCCCTCTTTCCTTCCATTGCTCAGCACATTCTTGGAAAGCTATAGGAAACCTCTCCCTTTTGGTATTTGGAGGGCTTTGGAAAGTTACCCGACCTTCCCATTATGTTGAAGTACTCTCTCTTCTGCTATTAAAAGCATGGTATGGTCAAAACCTAACACTTTGTGAATGGAACAGTGGGCAGTCTGCCTGCTTTGTATATTTAGAGCATGCTGTATGCTTTAATGACATCCTTAGGAGGAGGACTCAGTTTCTGTAATAAGCCTGGTGTAATAAGCACTATAACTCAGACTAATTTAATATCAAATGAAATCATTTCACAAGAAATGGCCCATATATATGAGTAGAAAATCGGACAAAAAGCCCTCATGAGATCTGTGCCAGAGCTTTAACTTCAATATTTTCCTTGCATTACACATTTTCTTGACATCTTGAGTGTTGGTTTCCAAAAGTTTTCATATGAAATATTTATTTTATGTAGTGCTTACCACCTAACATTCTTATGTCTATGCTTTCTCATGCTCTCCGCAGGTGTCTGGGCCTTTCTTTCTCTTGTTATAGTCATCTTGTGTTTGAACTAGACAACCAAGCAATTTCTTTCAGGCTCAAATTGCTCTTTAACCGAGGAGGCCATTCTAGCAATTATTGCAGGAGAGACTTTGTTACTGTAGCTCCTGCTAGATACTTTGTGGTCATTAATTCCCACCTGTCCTATGACACTGAGTGATCTGCTGACACTCAATCTTTCTTTTACTACCTACACAAAATGTTTTAAACTCACAGCATTTTGCCCTCTGACATCAAGGTTTTACCCATAGTCTTATAATTTCCTGGGTTGATTAAAGTGCAACACTTTTTCTGTGGCTTCTGAGTAAACTATGATTGAAAGCATAATTAGTTCAGAATACAGCTGTTCCCGTTTCAATTTACGGGTGCCCTTTTGCCCATATTCCTGGCGCTGCATACATCAAAAAGGAAGATAATTTATTTTAAGGTTTTGCCAATGGTATACCTTACATATCAACTTTGTGAATAGCGGGTTAGCAATTCCAGCATGTTACTGAAATAGTTTCTCTGTGCCTCTTACTGTTGAATAGTGCATTAGTAGCTTATACTAAGACTGCTAAATCCTTGATATACTTAGGTACAGTATTCTAGAGATTTCAGCCCATGGAGGATCACAGCTTGGAAAGCAGACAAGTATGGAAAACAATTAAAAACAACAACAGCCAAGAAGTCAGTTTTGACTAAAGAAAAAACAACCACAATAAAACCACCATCTCTATAGGCTTCTGTTTCTCTTTATAGTTGAGTTTTTGCATTTACGGTAAACATAAAAGTAATTTTCCTATCCCAACACTGGAATTAGCTGCACAATAATTTAAAGCTTTTTCTGTCTTTCCTCTAAAATTTGAAAGATATCCACAAGTGGATATAGGGATACTGGATAGGTAGAGAGCTAATTAATGTTTCTCTCATGACAACTGTGCTTCTGTTATTGTGTTAATGTGTTTTGCTTCAGTTGTCATCTAATTTCCATATAAAAGTTTTAGAAGTTTCTTCTATATTCAATTGATGCATTTGACACCCAGAAATAAGCACTTTGTTTTCTCATAGGAACGCATTAAATGGAACTAACACAGGAGAATCTTGATAAGTCTTAATGTGACTGTGAGCCAGCAATGTGATGAGGCTACAAAGGAGGCAAAAGCTATTCCACAGTGAGATGTGAGAACTTCCAGTAGGGTTAGGGAAACATAGTCTATAAGAAATGGGTAATGTGTATTTCTCTTCATGTTTCTGGCACATATCTATTATATTGCCTATTATCCCAAATAATAACAGAAGCAGCTTGCCTTGTGGGGTGGAGCTGCAAGGCTAGCTTCCTGGCAGGTGTGTCACTGCCTCTTACCAAGAGGGAAAGAGCGAGGTGTGATGTGTGGTGCAGGTGAAGTAGTTGGGTAAAACGAATACTCCTGTTGCACTTGCACTACACTTATCTTCCCTTCGCCTCGCCCCCTACTTCCAGGTCAGCAGTGGCAGCACACCTGCCAGAAAGCTAGTGTTGTGATTCTGTCCCATCAGAACCACCTCTGTGTTTTGAATACAGTGGTACCTTGGTTTAAGAACACCTTAGTTTATGAACAACTTGGATTAAGAACGCTGCAAACCTGGAAGCAGGTGTTTTGTTTTGTGAATTTTGCCTTGGAAGCAGAACATGTTCCGCTTTCTGCTGAGTGTGTTCCACTTGTAAATTGAATCCCCCGCTGCTATGGGAAAGCACACCTGGGTTTAAGAACGCTTTGGTTTAAGAACGGACTTCCGGAACTGTTTAAGTTCGTAAGCCAAGGAACCACTGTATCTAGACTGGGTCTGGCGGATACCATATTGGGATGGTACCAGATTGAGTGCACATTTGACGCCCATCTTTCATAATGAATGAAACTTAAGGATATATGGGGGATCTAATATCATAACAATTTACAGAGGGATGATCAATGACCATATAATTCTATATGAACAATTAACCCTCTCATGAAAGGTTTTCACTCAGTAGGTTGGGGTTTTTTATATTTTCAAGTCAGATATATTGTAACATGCTAAATTCAGCCATCCTTATAATGCTTAAGCGTTTGATTCTTGTACAACAAATCACAACACCCAGAAACTGATTAGTAAGATATACCATTTGTTACCCAAACACAAATAGCCCAAATCTCTTTCAAGAAGAAATGTAATGATGATTTTAATTTTCCAGTTCAGAACAAGAGTGGTCATATTTAACAGCATTCCTTCAAATGATGTTATTCACTGATTGCACGTTTAACTGTTTGCTGTCTGTATATTGTAATTTACTGTTTTATTGTGAAGTAACCCACCATGGGACTTTTTGTGAAGGAATGGTAACAAATATGCTTAATAAAGACATTTAAAGGGTCTAAAAAAATACTTACCAAATCACATTTTACTCCATACAGGTTGAAATCTACCATACGGAACTTACTCTGATAGTTCTGATTTATGTTGGAGATGCTGGGCTCCAAAAGCAGACTACATACAACATTGTCTGGACTTGCCTAAACAAACAATTCTGGAATGACGTTATAGCCAAAATTCATCAGTTCACAGTCTACCAGTACCAGCTACCAGAAAACTGCAAAGTAAATCTTTATTATCTAAAACTTGAATTAAATCATGTTAATTAGTTATTTTAATCTCTTATTCTCATTGTTTGTGTTACTTGTTTTGTATCAATGTTTTGTAATTCTTTAATTAAGTGAAATATGTAATGAATGAAACGAGAGATTAAGAAGAAAGCCTAAGTGGTAGTTTACATTTGGAATGTCTTGCTGGAAGGATAGTTGTGCTTTTAAGCAATGAGGACAGCTCCACATAACCCACATTAAAACTCTTCTTGAACTTTTGACCTAATTAATCTCCCTGAAAATTAATTTGAATCCTGGTTTTTGAAATGTTGCATCTTAGGTTAGTGTATTTTATAAATTCTGTTGACTGCTTGTACTATGGTGAGAATTCATATCTGGTGTATTTCTGATCCCTTAAAGCTAGGACCCGCTGCACAACCATAAAACTGCTATGTTGCAAGATGTTATTAGAAAGACTCTCCGACTTCTTGGATATACTATTCAGTATGGGTGCATAGCACATTGTGCCTTTGAATACATTGGAGGAATTGTTGTGGTGAGTTAACAAAGGCTATCAAATAAACAATAAAATTACCACGTCAATTTTCAGTTTCTTAGCTTTCACACTCCAGCCTTCTGTTTTAATAAAGAAGTATTTGAAGTATACTCATCTAGACTTTATAACTTGAACCTTTAAAGCTTTCTTTAAACTGAGCAGAGAGCTCATGATTCTGACCCTGGTGGGTTTTCACCACCTATTAACACCTTTTTTTATTTCCCCAGGTTTTAGATTAGTTTTAGCTATGGAGTTAGGCAGTTGTGCTCACAGAATTTGTTGACTGGTTTTATAGAATTGCTTTTGCCTAGTTATTTCATGTACTGTTTACTTGTAGTATCCCACACTAGGATTGTTTGAATGAAGAGTTGGCTAAAAAGAAGTAACTAAAATAAACGATGCTCCTCTATTTAACTTCAGCCCCCGGAAACTATCGGTACATGGCTATTTTCATAGGTTTAGGGCTGAGTAAGCAAGAGAACGTAACTCAGGAATTATTCTCTGGCTCATTATTTAATCTGAGCCATAGAAGAATGTGTAGGTTTGTAACGCTTGCCTCTTTGATCTCCCAAAACTAATACTAAACTTCACTGACATCTCAGGTGAGAATTCAGGGCCCAGTGGAACCAGAATCTATAGAGAGACATCACACTTATAGAAATCAAGGGGACAGGTTTACATATGAAAATCAGCCTGGTGCACTCTAGATATTTGGAGTACAACTCACATCTGTATGGCCATCCAGGCTGGGACTTCTAGGAAGCTGCAGTCCAAATATCTGAGGGGCACCAGGTTGGTGAAAGCTGAGCTGTTTTATATTTACCAGATTGGCCTAAAGATGCTGTAATTTATTTATTTAAAATACTACATGTGATAACATACTTCTCAAATAGTAATTGTCCTCTTTATTTTTGTTTTTAGTGTTCAGGACCTTCAATGGAGCCTACCATTCAAAATTCTGATATTGTGTTTTCTGAGAACCTTAGCCTCCAGTTTTATCACATTCAGAAGTATGCTGCTCCAATTTTCCATAGTTCTGGTTGTACAGATACTTGCTTTCTGATTATGCTTATCTTTATAATCATACTGCTGCTTTTATTGTTAATTTTGTTAACATTTTTCATAAATTCTTAAGTTACCTATTTTAAATTGATTTGGCATATTTTCGCATTAATTCAGAAACTGAGAATTCATTGTGGATTATCTCCGCAGGTTTTCTTTATAGCCACCCTACTTTAGGATTGCTTATTTCTAGCTTATCTTGCCCTATATTGTAATGGACAACTAGAGTATATCTCCAGGAAGCAAATTCACAAAGCAATTCTCTCCAGAAATGCCATAAATGCCATTTATTATGTTATCCAAATGCTGCTTTATTAGTAGTTTATAGAGCTGGGGATGTGTACACAGTGCTCAACGGTCATATAAAGGGCCAGGCCCTATGCATTAATCCATATATTTGCAATCTAACACTTAATTGCTGCTGGATAACAATTTGAAAATAGGTTGTGGTGCAAGGGAAAGCATATTGTTAGCCAGCTTGCTGAATGCTTTAGAAAATGGGAGGCCAGCCTGTGTTATGGGTGTTGTGTTGTCACAAGGAGCCATAGTTTGTAGCACTTGATGCTGGTCACACACAGGAGAGGCTACAGGATTGGTTATGTATGACATAATAAGCGGGACAATGATTCTCCAACACTGCACTGCTCCCTGAATTGGTAGATAGAAGGCAATACCACCTCAAATTGTAGGGGCAGGGTGGAGCTTGCACTAGAATGGCATTCCCTAATAATTCAGACTTGACATTTGGCACAGTGTCCCAAAGAGTTGGCCAGCAGCAATCTGAAAAGTGCACATCATCGACATCTTTTTGGATCCTGACATTTCCTCACAACCTTTTTCCTCAGAGGTGATATCATCATTGCGAAAAACCCAAGTGACCCCAAATCTAACATATGTAAAAGAGTAATTGGCTTGGAAGGAGATAAAGTCTGTACAAGCAGCCCTTCAGATTTTCTTAAGACCCACAGTTACGTAAGTAGCATTGCTTATCATTCTTTTTGAGGACACTTGTAAAGCACCTTTTTGTTTGCATGGCTTGAAATTTAATTCAGCATTTCAGGTGGTAAAGGTTCAGTTGCAGTGGGTTGTTTCCACTTCAGCACTTGTACAGTGACATTTGCTGAAAGGGAATTTCGCAGTTCCTTTTCCACACTCCAGCCCACCACACACATTCACACATTCCTTGAAGTTCCGTGGGACAAGTTATAAGAAGGCATCTCTGCTGAAGAATCAAAACATGTCAAAGTTAAGCATATCCACATTTCCCAAAGACTGACCGGATATTTCTGGGTTGGGCCCAAGATCTATTCTTAAGCATGACCCTTTAGGCAGGGAACGACAGTTGTAAAGTAGTCAACAACTTTTGGAGATTGACCTACGTTAGGTCAACTTTTTAGCACCTGAATGTATTGTAACCTCAGAATGAATGGAGCAAAAATCCTGTTTGGTATATTATATGTTCCATATATAAATAAAATTCTAGTTCAGCGTGGCAAGTGGGTGCCATTTTTTAGTACGTGGTAACCATGGTTTCTATTTAAATGGTTTTCAGTTTTGGCTATATTAAAAAAATTACTACATGAATTTATATAGCAAGTCCTTTCCTGTGGAATCCATTTTAAAAATTCAGATTGAATAAGTTCTGCTCTCATAATCTACTTTATCTTGCTTGATCCCTGGAGTGAAAAGAATAATGTCGTGTTTGACATGACACCCCTTTGTTATGGAGATAAACATGCAAGGCCCTAAGACATGGAGGAGTATCACTATTAGTCTCAAATTCATTACAGGATTAGACAGGATAAGATGTGCAGTGTTAATGTGGCAGGGTTAACACTGGTGTATCATTCAGTCACTAAAACTCACAATGTATACAGGATTAACACCAATATTGCATTAATTCTTTTCCTATTTAATTTACTGACAAAAATACAGTGATTCCAGTGATTCCATTTTAAAGCATTATGTGCTCATGCTTGTTCGTGAATTCTGATGAAACAATTGAGGAAAGACAAATGGAAACTGAAGCTCCTTTCTGAAAATGCAATGAATATAAACTTTATCTGGTTTTGGCTTAGGAAATATGTCACCATGCCAACATTATACAGCTGCATGAGCAGCTTTGTGTTAAGATAGGACTGGGGGATTTGAAATAAAGCATGACTTTAAATGTTTCTTGCACTTAAATGGAATGGAACACCTCAAAATTTGAAAATACTAGGAAAGGTGAGGGACCTAGAAGACTGTGACATCACATTTCACCTTGGAACTAAGGCAAAGCCTCACACATTTTCTGAAGTCTCCAATGTCTTTTCCATTGACTAGAATAAGAACATCAACAGCCACATAAAACTTTCATATGTTGGCATAAGCCTGCCAAATTTGACAGATAAACGCAGGGGGTTTTGTGCAAGAGGGGCTTTTAAAGTTTGTTTTTTTAAAAAAAGGATGCCCTCCCTCAACCTGTGTTTTGTGGCCAATTTGCTGTGTTCTTTGTTGTGTGTTGTTTGACAATATATGCTGTGTAACACAGAGTTAGAGAAGTGCTTGATATAAACTATATAACCCTATATACTTGTAAAGCCCTCAATGACCCAGTTTAATGATTTGTAACAGCATTCTAAAACAAAATGTGTTTCAGTTATTCACTTCAATTAACAAAGGGAATTAGGGTTTCTTTAGAAAATGTATGGACAACAAAACTTGGGGTTTTGTTCATAATTGTATTAAGTGCATTTATTGCAGTTCAAATTTAGAACTATATATATCAAATAATGAATATTGTATTGTTGCATTTGCCTGTGATTTAAAAATGTGCCTGTGTTACATTCTATTTACCATATGTTCAGTTGGTGCTGTTGCTATTTACAGACTGAAGAGGCAAGCAGGAAAATTGTAATAAACTAGGTTATATATCGCAAGGCACTGATATGCTCAGCCCTTGTGTCACTTCAACAGAAGAAGGGTCTAGTAATGTCACTTAATACAGATAGGACCTGTAAATAAGGAACCTGCTTTTTGCAAGTCGTAGTGATAAAAAGCTGAGATACAACTCCATTTCTCAGCAACACTCTACTGATAATCAATTACCACACACTGCTAATGCCCTGACAACAGCTGATGTGGAGAAAAATGTTTACTTTGTGCTAAAGTGAAGTTCACTGAGGAGATGACCTGCCCTGTTCATCCTGTGGCTATCTCTAAAACTAACACAGGCTGAAGATTGAGTGTCTTAATATCTGCAAATCTGAGAACAGGTTTTATTCAGCTCTTTGTTACATTCACCATTGTAGGCTCCTAGGCTTTAATATTCAACATGTACAGTACAGTAGATACCTCCTTATTCAATAGGAGTTTCTCTGGAAGCAGTATTCTTAAGAGGTCTGTGAAGATTCTGAAGTGAGAAATAGGGCTGCTGTTTTGGGCATGGAGGTAACTGAGGGTGGTTCTTGTCAGGAAAGATTACTGCAAAATCAAAAGAATAAGCATTATTTTTTCATAAGCCATTTGTTAATTGTATGTTTACCTTGTAGATATTGAGACAAGGAAGCACCAGTTCTACAGGTCTCCCCTTCAGCCTGCCTATAACTTTTTACCAGGCAATTATTGTTATTTTAAAATCAATTTTCTTTCAAGTCATACATTTCCCAATACATAAGAAAATAAGAAGAGCCCTGCTGGATCAGACTATACCTATACCTATACCTATACCTATAGGAAGCCCGCAAACAACTCATTCAATGCATGATTGAGTTACTTAGAATTGTACAAAAGTACAATCCTTTTCAGTAGGATGGTGGTATCTCCATGTATCAAATAGGTGACATTGCACTGAGTTTTGCTGCAATATTTTAAGTTCTTGTTTTTGTAATCTGTCCTCACAAAATTGCTCTCCCCCCCCCCATCCAATTTGTCTATCCAAATTGGCTTGCGTTATTTGATTTCTTTTTGGAAAATGCTTTCTGATTACAGCTGGCAACATGTACACCCTAAAAGAATAGCCTTATTTCCAAGCATGCCTATGCCAAATTTGAATGGTTTGGCTTTCTTATCCATTCAGGGGGAATTGATTGGTTGCTTCAGTATGGTGGCAATTCCTTTTCGCTTTCATTTACATAGTAAAAGTACTTCACCCAGGTTCAAAGGCTCCAAATATTTTTTTCCCCATATCATCTACAAGTTTTCTGTAACATTAATGTATTTTATTACGTTGTTGTGCATACTTCTTTCTCTTATAAGGGGGTGCTTAGTCCCTTTTTTATGCTGTTAATGTTTCCATTAAAATCAGAATCCTCGTTCATAACTATGCAGAGCTAAAAAACACACAAGGCCAGGTGGGGAATATGGAAAAGGAAAATATTTTTAAAAATACAAGCATGAACTTGGTTATACAAGTTACAAAGGAGTTTGGAGAGCTGGTAAAGAGAAGATTAATGGTTGAATTAGTCGGTATGGAAGGGATAATGTTAATAGCTTTATGGTTAGTGTCCCAAAGGCCTAATCTGTAAATAAAATACAATGACCACAAAAGAGGTTGCCTATGCAGAGGTAACAATAAAAGAATAAGGAGCTGCTTCAGTAGTATATATAAACCTAAAGGATAGCAGTCTTAAAAGGGAGAGAACAATGCAATATACTGTTAAGTAATAATTAACAACGTTTGCCTTTAGACAGCAGTGAAAAGTTTCTATATTGCTTTAAACCTTCCATGTATGGGTCCAAATAACATCTAGGCAATCGTCAATTTTACGGACTATCCCACCTGGCTCTAAGTTCTAGCTGCAATTTTGAACACAGTGGATGGAAGAAAACTAGATATTCCACTTTTAGGATTTTGTTAGCTCAGTTGTGCCAGCTGAGTTTACTAGCACATTCATATACTTCCTTAATCAGCTCTTTCTAATTAAACACATACTGCACCCTCCAAATTGATTATAATATACCAAGAGTAATAAATGAGTAAATGATTTATTTAAAATCATACTACATAGAGGATTAAAGCTGACAATTCAGGGAATAGGTTTTGTGATCAGTGAGCAGAACTTTTGATAAGCTTGAGCCATTCGCATCTAAGTCCCCCTGAAGTCATGTGGCTTATTCCTAGGTAAGTGCACCCTAAAGCTCACTGTACACACACACTACGTATTGAAAACATACATTTACTACATACTTCACAACATAATGCCTCTTAATGCTACCAATATGATTCTTTTACAGACAAGTGTAAAGACTAACTGATGTAATAAAAGCGACATGGTGGTGGTTTACTAAACTTACATGCATCTCCAGAGCAAATGTCATGTAGACATTCTGGGACCATTTAAAGAGTAAAATAAAATAATCTGTATTCCATGTGACCTGAAACATACAGGAAAATCTATTACTTTTGAGGGGTTTTTTTTTTAAATTATTACTTTAGTTTGTTAATTATGTGCAGTTTAACTAATCAAATATATAAATTTCATTAGTAGCCAGTAAATTTGTTATTTGATATGGCAGACTCTTTTATCGTGTTTCACTTTAATCAAGAAAGGTAACACCTGTGGTTTATTCACAAAAGCTTCTTTTGTCAGATGAATACCCACAGGCAATGAAGCAATTACATTTGTTCCTTGTACCACTTCGACCTCCCTAGGAATAGATGAGAACTTTTTGGCTTTCATTCTTTTGTCCAACAGCATGTCTAGCTTTTGTCATTGAAGGAAGCCGCTGAAATGTAAGGTAACAGAGAAACAAAATAAGATTCTTTTTAAACTCAGAGCTCTGATATCCTTGGTGGTGGAGTCTCTGCATCCTTCACGGTGTTAAAATGTGCTGGGCCACCCTTTGAAGAGGAAAGAGCGGTGAACACTTTTTGAAAGAAACAATAATTAGAAAGCAAATGTTTGACTTTCATACTTAAAATTAAAATGATAAGACGTAAATCAGCAATAGTTCTTTGTGGAGCTTTGTAATTTGGGGTATATTCAGTAATTTAGAATATATGCCTAGGTTTTTCCTCGTGTTGTTCCAAGGAGCATACAACAAAATACAAAACATTTAAAGTATCAAATTAAAACAAAACAGTAAGGTAGTCACGAAGTGTATTGGTAGCAACAAAACATATTGGTAGTCACTAAAATTTCCTAGGAAGGGCAGCAAGTTCCTTTCAGTGACTAAGATGGTCAGGAAGCCTTGGCAGCTAAACTGTAAGTCCTTGTCTGTCATCTTTAGGATATGAAAATTTCTGCAATGTGTTGCTCCATGTGTTGACTCACCTGCTTATCAGCTTAGCTTCAACTTCCAGGAAGGGTGATGTGGCAGTTGGAAGTAGCTCCAGTATGGGCTTCCACCACATGGTACAGATCTGACATTACAGGAGCAAAACAGGAGAGGGTACTCCAGGAGTGGGCAACCTGCGGCCTACAGAAGTTGTTAAACCACAACTATAACTTCATCCTTGGTCTTTGGTCTTATTGGCTGGGGCTAATAGGAATTGAGAGTCCAATAACACTTGAAAGGCTCATAGGATAGCCTCCCCTGCTCTTAGGTTAATGTCAGAAGAGGTGCACAGAATAGCCAGTGGCTTTACATGCCTGGGCTACTAATAAATTATCAAGTGTGCCCATCACATAGTTTTCATCTCTCCCTAGAGAGGTTAAAGTGTCTCTTACGTGGTCGTACTCTAGAGATTATGTGATCTTGTACTTACAAATAGAGCTTTCTTTAGTAGCAGTTCCTAGATGACTTGGCTATGCAAGCTGCCATACTTTCCCCACCCAACTCTCCCATCTCTGCCCTGACCTTTGCATATAAAAAGTAGGGGCCACATTTGGGCAATCGTATTGCGGCTTAATAATCCAGCCTTGCCAGTGAAAGCAAAGCAAGGTTTGTTGGGCAGCCCTCTAGGCTTCTGTCTGGCCACACCTGTCACAGGCCACACCCCTTTTCAGCCCAGCTCTGTGGTCTCAATTTTTTCCCCCCTAGTTGGAATGGGTCTTTGAATGTGATAATGCCTCTGGTTTGACTGAAGAGATGGAGGTGAGGGAGGAGTGCAGAAACTTCAGACTTTTGTGTGGTTGGAGGATAGTCATGCTGTGCAAAGTCAGGTGTCACACCATGCCCACTTTTGCCTCTGCCACCACTTGAATGCACCCTGTTTCGAAGTTCACCCATCACATTCCCCATCCCTGTTCTGGACCAAGACATAGAATTACAGAATTGCAGAGCTGGAAGGGACCTTGAGGCTCATCTAGTCTGCAATTGCAGGAATCTAAAGCATCCATGATGGTGGTTATCTGTATCTTCATTACTAAGGATGGTATTCAACTAAGGTTTACTCATTAGACCAGGCATAGGCAAACTAGGCCCTCCAGATGTTTTGGGACTACAACTCTCATCATCCCTAGCTTACAGGACCAGTGGTCAGGGATGATGGGAGTTGTAGTCCCAAAACATCCGGAGGGCTGAGTTTGCCTATGCCTGCATTAGACCCATTGGAATTAATGAACATTATGAAGTCAGGTCCATTTATTTCTGTGAGTCTACTCTGTGTAAAACGTAGTTGAATATTTCCCTAATTGTGACACAAAACCAATTGTTTTTAAGTGCATTGACTTTGGGCCTGCTTGACCTCAAAGGTCTTACTCAGTGTCCAGGAGACAGAACCTATTCAACTAAACAGATTTCCTGGTTCACACATTATCTTCTCATTGTGGTGAGAGAATGAGACTGAAACTTTCTTCTGCTCCCAGCTTGAATAGAATTCAGGGCCAAATATTGTCCGAACAAGCCCTTTGTCAATTCCAGGTATGTTAGTGTTGAAGTTAATAAGGCCACTCTTAACTGCCTGGCTGTAAAAATGTGATAGAATAGAGTTAGCTAGTCATGGATTAAACATTAAGCTTATTATCTTTTCAAAAAGATTTAAGCAACCCAAAGGCTGGATCTAAGTGTGAGGAACATGTTGGCTGTGACAATTAAATAAATTTAGAGTGCAATCCTATGACTCTTTACTCAGAAGTAACTGTCTTCAGCAGGGCTTACCTGCTAGTAAGTGTGCTTCTCAAACTAAAAATATTTAGCTGTTTTAGTATATGAATGTCAAAATCCTTGCATGGTGTATTTTGAGTTTTGTCCTGTATGTTCTGGATAGATGTGTACAATTCTGAAATGTTTTCTAGCTACTAATTCAGTTGTGCCACTGCTTCTCAGTTATCACAGAGCCAGTTTAAAGCTGGACCTATGGCATGCAATATAATAGCTCATGCACAGTCCATATAGACAGTAAAAGGTCTCTGTCATATGATAAGGTCACCATCATTAATTTTCAAATTATAAGGAGAGACTTGCCAGTTTGTGATGGTCATTATTGCAATATTATGTGTTGTGGATCCTGCCTGCACATAGGCTGAACTGTGATCTTAATTAGAACTTTGACAAGCCCTCTCTGATAAAATGATGAGATTATTCGTAATTGATGTCACAATCAATTACCATTTAGTTCATCACAAGCTTACTAACAGGTCTAGCCTTAGTGCTGGCCCCAGGATGTTGATGAGTGTGTGGCTGCCCTGTTCATGCTGTTACTGCGACAGCAGGGCAGATTTTCAGTCAACATCCTAATGACCTCTTTTGAAGTCTATTAAATTAATGACCCTGTCACATTGGCCTAACCTCTTACATCTTCATTTGGAAGGTTTTTTTGTGTTACAAACTAGTGTTTTTGGAGCACGTGAAAGAACAGATACTTCGGGCGGGGGGTTCTCTCTCTCATATCTATGTCTGTTTTAAAGAAGTGTAACATTATTAATTCATTGCATGTGTGTGCTGAAGGATAAAATTAGATTGTATTGGTGGGGGGAAATTGTATTTTCTTTCCCCTATATATTTGTTATTTAATTTTGATCTTTCTCAGGTACCTAAAGGACATGTTTGGTTAGAAGGTGATAATCTCAGGAATTCTACAGATTCCAGGTGTTACGGTCCTGTTCCATATGGGTTGATAAAAGGACGCATTTGCTTGAAGGTATATTCCTGCAATCTAAAACGTGTTAATTTGACAGTTTTTATAAGTCTTGAGGCCTGAACTACCACAATGAGACATTTTCATTATCTAGTGAAGCACAGGGACCAGGGTGTTAAAATGTTATAGGAGAGCATGATCTCCTCAAATGACTACTGCATTTAAAGATGCATAAAGCATTAGCCAACCGAGTCTGAAACCCACCCATGTAACAACAATGCAAACATAACATCTGTTTTACTTTAGGTCGCTGTGCCCCTTTTTATGGGCGGTATATGGAAATGTAACATTAGAAAGGAGTTACGTTTCTGTTCTCCAGGCTTTTCTCAAAACACATCGAATATATAAGAAATGTTCTATGCTGCTCAAAATATTGACTTGGACCCAACAAGCAATGCACAAAATGGGGTGTTCCAAGCTCCATGTGGCAGATCCTCCTGAAAAATTGGAACCAGTTGTCAGGGGACCTTACAGAACTGCATGTGGCAGGTGCAAGTGGAATGCCTTTCCACTTCCACAAGCAGACACCTGCATGACTCCCAATACAGATCCTTGATGGATCCCACTGCTTTTAATCTTCCATTTATTCCTCTCTTCCCGACTTCTCTTAACCCAGTTATTGATTCATAAGAGGACCCGCACTCTAATTTCTTGCCAGCTAACTTGACTCAGCATCCCTAGATGAAAGACTTTAATGTTCCTGGATTATTTTTTTTTAAAAAACAACCTTTTATCTACTGGATCAATATTTACATGCTGCCCAGTCTTAAAATATTCTAAGCATAGTTTGTTCTTCTATTTACTTAATAACTCTTATCTTTAAAAAACGCTTTCCATCAGTTACCTAGATAAGAAGCTAGGTGAACAGGTTTTGAATTTGTGTTAGATCCCCTTTTTAAAAAATGGTGTTATGCTGGCAATCCTCTAAAGCTCCTATAAGCAGACAAATCTTAGGGAAGTTTAGAATTAGCCCTACCGTTAAAGTAGGCACCTGACTTGGGTGTCATGAAAAGCTAGTAATATACAGTGGTACCCCGCAAGACGGAAAACCCGCTAGACGAAAGGGTTTTCCGTTTTGGAGGTGCTTCACAGGACGAATTTGCTATGGGCTTGCTTCGCAAGACGAAAATGTCTTGCGATTCCTGGGGTTTTTTTTCCGCTCCCCACCCCCTTTTTCTAAGGCACTAAGCTGCTAATAGCCTTTTAGCAGCTAATCCGCTAATCCCTTAAGCCTTTAATAGCCGCTAATAGCCGCTAAACCGCTAATAGCACTAATACGCTAATAGGGTTGCTTCGCAAGACGAAAAAACCGCTAGACGAAGAGACTCGCAGAACGAATTAATTTCGTCTTGCGAGGCACCACTGTATTGCTATTTTATTTCTACTCTAGAGTCACTTGTGGTGTTTTTTGCCTTAACTACCAAACAAAACTTTGGACTTGAATAATTTAGAGGAGGAGCCCCATTTAGTGCTTTGCTTCAGGAAGTAAAATGTATTGGGTTGGCCTTTATAGTACTGTATTGCATATTTTTGTTGGAAGCGCAGCAGCTTTCGAGTTCCTTAACAACTCATGAGTATATTACTCTCTGGATCATCAAGTTGTTGTTGTTTTGTTGTTATTTATTAAATTTGTATGCCGCCCTATACCCACAGGTCTCAGGCAGTTCACAGGATAAAATCATGATATAAAAACACAAAACACATAATCAAAATATAAACAAAAACAGATCCCAACACATTTTAAAAGGACATTGGATGTGAATCAGCCCAAGTCCTGGTTAAAGAGGAACTTTTTGCCTGGCGCCTAAAGGTGTATAGTGAAGGCGCCAGGTGAACTTTCCTGGGGAGAGCATTCCACAGACAGGGAGCCACTGCAGAGAAGGCCCATTCTCATGTTGCCACTCTCCAGATCTCTCGTGCAGGCAGCACATGAAGTAGGGCCTCAGAAGATGATCTCAGGGTCTGGGTAGGTTCATATGGAAATAGGTGGTACTTAAGGTATTGCGGTCCTGAGCCGTTTAAAGCTTTATAGGTCAAAACCTTTTCAACTGCATTTTGTTAGTTAGCATCTCTTGTTACCTCTATTTGACTAAATTCCTGCCTCAGCCACACCTCAACTAACTGTTGGAGGTAGAATACCTGGCTTTCAGAGGAATGCCTATGACCTAAGCCAGGCTTCCTCAAACTCGGCCCTCCAGATGTTTTTGGCCTACAACTCCCATGATCCCTAGCTAGCAGGACCAGTGGTCAAGGATGATGGGAATTGTAGTCTCAAAACATCTGGAGGGCCGAGTTTGAGGAAGCCTGACCTAAGCACATCACTTGCAACATAGGCCAATCACATCTGATACTAATGAAAATTATTCAAAGCCAACTCCTCCAAGCTGGATTGGTGAGACAGAAGTCATAACTCAGTGCATCTATAATGCAGTTTCCTTGCTTCTGGTACTACGTGACCATCTTTAAATGGGGGGGAAAATCTCTTCCATATCACAACAGTTATAAGGACCAAAGTTATGGATATACATATTGGTAAAATTCTGCTTTCAGCAGTCACAGTTTATTCCTCTTTAACACTTGAACTGAGAAAAGGGTGAAATAAGAGACAAGGAAGAAGCAGAAGAAGAAAAAAGATGGCTGCTCTATATCTTAAGTAATTTATTCATTTTATTTTTACAGCTCTGGCCTCCGACTGATTTTGGATACCTACGTGCAAGTCCCAACAGTCACAGAATTTGGAATGACTAAGTGACTTAGGCAGTGTCATCTATGCTGACTTCTTTACTAATTTTTAAAAGGCTAGTAATGTATTTTGATATAAAATAAACAAGAACATCAAGACGTTCCTTGTAGATGTAAGGGTCGTGATACTGGGAAATAATGTTGCTTCAGATATATAACAATTTCCATTTATCCCATTTATAAATCCTTCTGACAGTCTTACTGAGTTCTGCCTTCTTTCATTATGGTTCTCATAACATGCAAGTGTTTTCCCTCAGAACCACACATATAGGAACCAGTAGGAGTCCTGAAGCCAAGGGTTTCCTACAGTTTTAAACAGACGGTTCTTAAGTAACATGGCATATACTAGAAAGTTTATCAGATTTTTCTAAAAAGAGCAATACAATTTCACAAGTGTAACATTTTTCAAAAGCTGGGAATAAGCAAGTGCCAGCCTATTAGGAACTTCTTTGCAAGTGCTCTTTAATGAGTGGGATTAGTATGCTCTGAGAGTGCGATTAGTATGCTCTGGGGGCTGGATTGAACTAATCCACCACACTAGCAAGAAGCTAGCACAAGCACTCCTAGCAGAGCATGGCTTTCCCCTTCTCTTTCCTCTGTGCACCCCACACCACCCCCAAGTCTACTCTGGAGGGCTGAGAGAACCCCCAAAACGGCACCCAGGGGGAGGAGATAGGGGATTGTTCCATATGTCAAACAGAAATGCTTCCGCAAGTTGTGAGTCGACTGTACTGGATTGGTTTTGAAATGGCAGCGTGTATGCTTTCAGAAGCCCACTTTTCAGTTTAAGACCAGTATTCCAAGTCCTGTTCATCTTGGGTACAGGATGCATTATCCTCAGAAAGGAGTAATCATGATACCAGAATAGGAGGATAACATTAAATGGTGCTCACTCGTGCAAGCAGAAGAAATGTAGTGTTTAAATCTCATACACTAAGATATGGACAATTCAAATTAAAAGACATTTGGAGCATAATTTGCATGGATTTTAAAAAGGAATCTCTGATGCAGAAAGAAAACTTGTTTGTACTGATGTTCTTAACAGTTATTGTGCATTTTTCTACTATGGTATTTACTGACACATTGTCCATTAGTTGCCTAACACAATACATCTTTTGTGTTTCCCATATCCTTTGTGGAGTCATCGAAGAATCTCTATAAGTAATGAACAAGTATCACAGCATACTAGTGAAACCTCTTCAGCTTCTTTTTGGGAGACAGTGTATTTTCCACCACATCGACATATGAGAGAATAACAGTGATCATCTGTTGAAACAATACACAGAAACAGTAATGAGTTCCATTGCAGTTTTGAATGCTACCCCAAAGCTACTTACAAAGTGTGTTGTCAGCTTACATCCCAAGAGTTACCATGAATGTATAGTAAACTATTTTTGCAACTGAATTACATTGTAGTAGGAAATACTTAATATGAAAAATTCCTCCATGTGGTAGGTTTTTAATAAGAACGTTAAATTATACTTTCACAAAAAAAAAAAAAGACAAACCCTTATTACTGGACTAGTTCTTAAAAGCTGCAATATCTAAATAGTTTCTTACAATGCTGAGAACTACTGAAATTTAATGGACCTAACTCAGTCATGCTCATTATTTTCAATGGGCCTACTCTGAGTATGTTATATATAATGTTCTATATTTGTATGTCATTCTGTTGTACAGTGGTGCCTCGCAAGACGAAAAGAATCCGTTCCGTGAGTCTCTTCGTCTAGCAGTTTTTTCGTCTTGCGAAGCAAGCCCATTAGCGGATTAGCGCTATTAGCGGTTTAGCGGCTATTAGCGGCTATTAAAGGCTTAAGGGATTAGCAGATTAGCTGCTAAAAGGCTATTAGCAGCTTAGTGCCTTAGAAAAAGGGGGTGGGGAGCGGAAAAAAACCCCCAGGAATCGCAAGACATTTTTGTCTTGCGAAGCAAGCCCATAGCAAATCCGTCCTGCGAAGCACCTCCAAAACGGAAAATCCTTTCGTCTAGCGGGTTTTCCGTCTTGCGAGGCATTCGTCTTGCGGTGCACCACTGTATTTTTAAAATTATCGTGGAACAGCTTTGCTGACCCAGGTCAGAAGAGGGATGAGATTTAAGTTTCCTTGCAAATCTCTGTAGGAGCTTCAGAGAAGAAAACCATAGTAAAACAGTTGTATATGTAGGCTTCAATGCATTAATGACTTAACCATTATTTTCAGTTGTCTTCTTGCATCTGCTTGCATGATTACAACCCCTTCAGCATTCAGCTAAAAGCAGCTCCTCTAAATTTCATACTACTAACCAAAAAAATTGCCTAGCAACTAAAACTTCACACCAAGCCATGCATATGCAAGGCTATGTGTCATTAGAAAATGTCATTGAAAACTAATGTGGTATGTGGTACAATGGAGGCTTCCTTATCACAAAAGCACCATCAGAAGCAGACAATCAAAATAATGAAGGGAAACTTCTGGATTTTTAGGTTTAGAAAAAGACAACTGAAGGTTGTATAGCAGTGGTTTTTTTAAACTGAATGAGAGAAACATTCCTCCTCTCCTAGCCCTAGAACTAAGGGTTACTCAATGAAACTGATTGCCATAAGATTCAGGACAGAAGAAGTACTTCACACAATACATAATATATGGAATTACTGCCATAAGGTAGTATGAGAACCATTGGCATCTATACCTTTAAAAGGGGCTTAGACAATATCATGGTTGATATGGCTGATATCCACTGATTGATCAATTGAACCTCCAGGGACAAAGACTGTCTCTGAATACCCGTTCTCAAGGATGCAGCCAGCAGTGAAGGACTGTTGTCTTCATGCTCTGCTTCTGGGCTTCTCCGCAGCACATGGCTGACCGCTCTTGGAAACAGGTTAGACTAGATTAGTGCTTCTCAACCTGTGGTTCCCCAGATGTTGTTGGACTACAACTCCCATCATCCCTGAGCTCTGGCCTTGCTAGCTAGGGGTGATGGAAGTTGTAGTTCAACAACATCTGGGGACCCATAGGTGGAGAAAGGATGGACTAGATGGATCCTCGGCCCGTTAGCAGACTCTTCTTATTCCTACATTAACTATTCAGTTTACTTATCAACCAGTTTCACATGGTATCTTACTGAGATTCCAGGCCATATCTTCAAGTGACACCTGAGCATCCACAGGCCATCCTTGGGTTAATTCATGTTCTGAGAAAATAAAACAGGCATTCAGTTTGAATAGAATGTGAGACAGAGGCTGCAAGTTCATAGTCATATAAACTTTATTATATTTGTTGCTTTTCACAGAGAGAGAAGTCCAAAACAACTTACAGCATAAAGTTAATTCAAACCTTGTATAAAACAATAATAAAACACAGTGCCTAAATACGTTCATTCAAGAACATTTATAAAAGGACATATTAAAGCCTATGTGCTTCACTATTGGAAAGAACTGGTAAGCAGGCAAATCTCAAAAGTTGACTCCACCTCACTTCTTACAATAAATGAATGGAAGCAAGAGAGGACAGGAAAGATTTAAGCTCTTGCTTGGTAGGAAAAATGTCTTCATTGGGCAGGACAGTAATTACAGAGTGCCCAAACGTTTTTAATATTTAAGTTACATCAGGGTTTGGGGTGGTTACTTGAGTCAAAAGTGTTAAAGCTTTCTTAAGGAATGGAACAAGGCCTTTTCAGCTTTCATCTGCTTCTCTCCATATTCATGTCCTTGATCATCAACAGGAAGTCACAAGTTCAAGTTCCTTGTGTTTTGTGCCTGCCTGATTTTAATTTTGAGCCAAACACAGAGCAGCAAACATTTATATTCATTACACTGTGCATGGCTGTACTGACAAATGCTGTGTAGAGCACCCTAGGATTTCAGTCTAAAAAAGATCAGGCAGCAGGTGATGAGAACATTTCTGCTCAAGACAATTCGAGTGATATAAGACAGCTTCCTATGTGCCTTTCAAATGTAAGAACACCAGGGCTAAAAGCAAACATGCGGGGGGGGGGGGGGGGCATCAAAATGCACTAAAAATTCCTGTATAAGTTCTCTCCACAGGGCATAGTCAGTAATTTATGGTTGAGAATGTTGCTTCTTCTAACACAGCTTAATATCCAACCATTCATAAGATCTGACCACTACATATAGATATTGAGAATTAAGTTTGCACCAACATATCCAAGGATGAATTTCAATTAAGCCTCAATTTTTCCTCCTGAAAATGTGGCTGCACACCTCTTCTGGACCTTAGTAAAATGTACTCGTCCCACCCTCCATGTTTGGCTCCTAGGTCAATAAGTTTCATTTATTTATTTTTCTGAAACACCAGGTTCCATGGTAGATATATTGACTGGGAACTCTCGGGTTCTGTGCAAGATGTATAATTCCTCAAGCTCTCAAATTTGAAATCCACCGATCTCGTCCTATACCCAGTGCCCAGTACCAAGCACATTAGCTACTTTCCCCCCTTCGCAAACCTTAATATAGATGCCTCTGTTATGAGAGAACTACAATACATATACCTCTATACACTCTATTATTATTATTTTCAAACATAAGCAATTGGTATATACCATATTTTTCGCTCTATAAGATGCACCCGACCTTAAGACACACCTAGTTTTTAGAGGAGGAAAACAACAACA
The DNA here is from genome assembly GCF_965153285.1 of Podarcis tiliguerta. Taxonomy (NCBI): domain Eukaryota; kingdom Metazoa; phylum Chordata; class Lepidosauria; order Squamata; family Lacertidae; genus Podarcis; species Podarcis tiliguerta. The sequence continues at coordinate 72,304,768 of NC_139534.1, forward strand.
AAAATATTCTGAATCAAATGTTGTACTAAACTATTTAATAAACAACCGGTATATCAGAATCATATTATAACCATGTAAAGTCAACAGCAGTCAACAGTGGCATTAAGAACCACCATCACTCTCATTAACAAATGAAGAGATACTAAGGTTCGAGCACTCTTCTAGTCTTCTGTAAACTCCAAGAATTCATCAGTGCTAGAGTCATAATTTATGAAGCTCAGTTGCTCACAATCACAGAAATCACTTTCTTCGCTATCTTCATATAAAATACCATCTTCATTTCCATCCAAAGCATTGCTAATGCCACATTTTTTGAATGACCGGACAACAATTTCCTCCTTCACCGAGTGCCATGATGTTTTCACCCATTCACAAACTTGAGTGATAGTGGGCCTCCTCATTTGTCCAGTCAGATCATGATTACCAGCAGCCATCCATTTGTTCCATTCCTCTTGCATAAAGACCTTAAATGGCTTGTTGATGGAAACGTCGAGAGGTTGCAACTGGCTGGTAAGACCTCCAGGAATTACAGCTAGATGAGTCTTCACTTCTTTAAAGCACTTTTTTGTAGTTTCGCTAATATGTGCTCTAAACTGGTCAAGTACTAATAAGGCAGGTTTTTCCAAAAGCCCTCCAGGACGTTTGGACCACACTTTTTCAACCCATACTCTCATTCCATTCTCGTCCATCCATCCTTTCTCATGAACATGTACAACAATTCCACTTGGAATCACTTCTTTTGGAAATGTTTTCCTTTTGAAAATTAACATGGGTGGCAATTTGGTGCCATCTGCACAGCAAGACAACACAACCGTGTAATGGGTTTTCTCATGTCTGGAGGTTTTCATGGTGATAGTCTGGGCACCTTTCAGATCAACAGTCCTATTAGATGGCACATCGAAGGTTAGCGGGATTTTATCCATATTCCCAATCTGGCCAATTTCAAACCCATTTCTCTTCCTAGCATCAATTACAAATTTATGAAAAGACAGAATCTTATATTCATATTCTTTTGGCATTTTTTGTGCAATTCTAGTTTTGGTGCGCATAGCAAGGCCACATCGCCTCATAAATCTGTAGCACCATGATGGTGATCCAGTAAAATCGTGAATGCCTTTCTCTACAGCAATGCGTTTGGCTTCATATATTATCATTTTTGTAGAGACTGTGAAGCCATTATTCCGGTGATGTGTGATCCATTCTTTCATGGCCACATCCAACTGTGGCCACTTTGCAGCATTTCCACGAAAAGTGTGCTTGCTTTTATCTGCTTTTTGCAGCTGATCCTCCTGTTTCCTCCAATCTCTTATCATTTTTTCAGTTGGTGGTGGCCCAAAATGTCTCTCCGCTGCTCTGTTTCCATGTTCCTTAGCATATTTTACTACCTCTAGTTTAAAGGGAATCTTATACGCCAGTCTTTTCTGCTTTATCATCCTTATCAGAATGGGGGAGATTTCTGCAAGAAAATACAGTGATGAAGGAACTGTCAGTAATGTATGGTATCTCCAATGTTTACCACTGAGCGCTGACCATACCTTTAACGAATGGCATCATAGTAAACATAGCCAACATACAATCTGTAAAAAACAACAATCCAGTATAACCCCTAAACTTTTATTGATATTATAGCATATGCATCATTTTGCTTTCTTGAGTTGTCCTAGGCATAGCAGCCACCTCCTAGAGGCCTAGGTGCCTTCGCTCCCCCGCCATTTAATATTTGAGGGAATCGTCCCGTCCCCCCCATGTTGATGGGCATTGTCATTCATATAGTGTGCATGCACTTTGTCTTGAGATCGCTGAAGTTCTCAACCTGTGAGTCGCCAGATGTTATTGGACAACAAACCCCATCATCCCTCAACTCCCATCTTCCCTGAGCTCTGGCCTTGCTACCTAGGGGCGATGGGAGTTGTAGTTCAACAACATCTGGGGACCCACAGGTTGAGAAAGGCTGAATTGCGGTATGTGAGGCAGGGCTTACCTGCCCCCCCCCAATATTTTATTCAAGTTGGAAGAGGGAGGAAGGGAAGGAAGGAAGGAAGGAAGGAAGGAAGGGAAGAAGGGAGAGGGAGAGCTCACATTTGTGCATGCCTGTGGCGGGCAGCTGCCTTGCCTCACCGGAACCAGAGCAAAAAGAGGAGATGCTGGGGCAGGAGACGTGTAAGCGGCTCTCCCTTTGCTTGAATTACAGTCAGCTGGAAGGAGGAACGGACTGCAGCCCCGTCTGTCCCTCCTCCCATCTTGCTGTAAAGCCAGCAAGAACCGCAGCCACGCTCTGCGCGGCTCTTGCTTTAAAGGCAGAGCTGCGCAGCGCATGTCAGTGGCAGCGGCTCTTGCTGGCTTCGCTCCATAAGACGCACAGACATTTCCACTTACTTTTTAGGAGGAAAAAAGTGTGTCTTATTGAGCGAAAAATACGGTATATACATGTGGCAATATCCAAGATTGCCACACTTTTAGCTGCAGCTCCCTACTATTTAAAAATTGCTGTCTCAAGACTAATGAAGAATGGGCTTCTTTCAGAAGTATGAACCATAGTTCACCTGTCATGTTTGTCCATATCCCCACGTGTCTTAAGTAGTAGGTATATTTCTGATCATATATAACTTCTGTATACAGTGGTACCTTGGGTTAAGAACTTAATTTGTTCTGGAGGTCCATTTTTAACCTGAAACTGTTCTTAACCTGAGGTACCACTTTAGCTAATGGGGCCTCCCGCTGCTGCTGCCACGTGATTTCTGTTCTCATCCTGAAGCAAAGTTCTTAACCCGAGGTACTATTTCTGGGTTAGGGGAGTTGTAACCTGAAGCATCTGTAACCCGAGGTACCACTGTATATTGATCTATTCTCTCCCAGCTTTTTGCCTTTACCCTTTACAGATTAATAAACAAAGCTAGGAGAAAATAGTAACAGCTAGGTCTGATGTCATATAGGTATACCTTCCAAAATAAGTAGACACAGTGTAACAGGGTGGTAAGTGATTTATCAGATTTATCAGTTAACAGCTTCAGCCCCTACTGGATCAACTACACTAGGCATAGGCAAACTCTGCCCTCCAGATGTTTTGGGACTACAACTCCCAAAATCCCTAGCTAACAGGACCAGTGGTCAGGGATGATGGGAATTGTAGTCTCAAAACAGTAGGAGGGCCGAGTTTGCCTATGCCTGAACTACACTCTAGTAAAATGATGTAAACTTGGAAAGAAACAAAATAATGGAACAGTTTGTTCCATTTGCCTTGCTTAGGATACCACTATACAGCTAGTTCTGTGCATGGTCACAGCTATGCATACTTTGGAATACTAGAGTTCCTTATTTTCTCCAACACTTTTTTAAAAAATGGGGAACTTGCACCAGTCCAATGGTCACAATCTCTCATAGTCTGTCTTGGGGCTGTATGGTAGTCGTGGCCAGGGCCAAAGCCAAAAGTGGCTAATGCAACAGATGTGGCTACTTTCCATGTACAGTAAGCTAAATCCCTGCCATGCAAGTCAGGTTTCTGCACACACAGCTATCCGTTCAAGCAAGCGAGAGGCAGTATCTCAGTTCATTGACATATTCCAGGTAAGCAAAGGCACTCAATGAGGGTACAGATCAAGGATGGTGAGGGGCATGGCCTAAGATGAAAGAAAGACCTGGAGGACCTCATTTGACCCATGGAATGGATGTTACCTGCCCTTGATTTGAACTAATATACCGTATTTTTTGCCCTATAGGACACACTTTCCCCCCTCCAAAAATGAAGGGGAAATGTGTGTGCGTCCTATGGGGCGAATGCAGGCTTCGCGCACCTCTTCGCAAGGCTCCCGCTGCTTGCGGAGAGTTGCCTGCATGCTGAAGCCTGCGCGCGCTGGGCTCCCACGGCTTGCAGAGAGCTGCCTGTTTGGGGGCTGGGGTCGGGGGAAGCTCGGGCTTCCCCCGCCCCAAGCCCACGCCTGGGGGGGGGGGAATAATTCCGCCCTTTATTTCCCCCCCAAAAAACTACGTGCGCCTTATGGGACGGTGCGACCTATAGGGCGAAAAATACGGTAGATACTTAAAATCACATTGGTGCTATATAATATTTTGATCACAGTTGTGCATTGGTATACAATGTTCTATGAGCAAATGAATACTAATTCACGATACTCAGTTTATCATTTCAGATTACTGGTTACAGAGAATACTGGAAAGGATCTAAATCAGACCTAAAACGAATGCCAATCTGTGAAGAAAGCAGCTCTCAACTAGTAATCTGAATTTGATAGTACCATGCTAAACTGCAAAAACGTAGGGACTCATACTGTAACTTGGCAATTGTGGTCCACATTCTGTCAGGAGTAGTATGCATGCATTTGTGACAAACTGTTTTAGAACAAAGGTTATCCTGATGTTCCTCATTTTGGTGCAACCAGTCTGCTACCATAGTAGTTAACTATGAATAATGTATTGGTAGTGAAATTAAACACTTATTTTAACTGCCCTCATGTATTGGTGAAAAAAATCTAATTAGCACTTTAATATTAAAGCATGATTTCCCCCCCATGCAATTCATTAATTAGCGGCCGATTATCCAGTATCAAGTTGGCCTGTGGTCTCTGCCTCCTTTTTGCAACATTAAATTGTGATTCTAATTTTACCTGAAATCTACACTATAGATCTCCAGGGAATGAGTTTCATCTAAATTAATCTTAATGAAGGCAATTAAAACAAATCAGACAAGTTAGATATAATTACTGGATCAATAAAACCTCTTTGACCTAACCTATTCTGAACACCTCCAGTACATTAAATAGATATATATTTAAACAAAGTTAACCCACTTACATCTAAGACTGAAATAGTAATAAATGAGAATGAGGGGGGAGGAAGCTTTATCTTCTCTTATCAACTTAATCCATCTTGGCAATTATGCTGCTGCTCCAAATCACTAGAAGAAATGCTACAGTAGATGGAACCAGTCAAAAATACTAATAAGAGTTTTCCTTCTTCAGTTCCTTCTATCTTTTCTATCTAATTCCACGGATTACATACTCTGTTGTTCTTTGCCAATATATATGTAATAAGACTTGGGTTTATTTTAATGTCACTTATGGAATTTGGGCAATAATGTATCACACCTGAACCAACCACTGTATATTCCAGGAAATTTGAAGTCTATCACTCATAGGCCATAACAAAGCCTTGTTCTATCTCCAACACAACTCAAATCTGTGTGCTTGAGGACTCAGTATGCCAGGCTGTTACAATGGATGAGAGACCTTTGAGAACCTCCCATATGTCCTTTCTGCCTTCTCTTTGCAGGAGAAGTTGGAGAACAAGAACAAAGCTATGGAAATCCACAGAATGTAAAAAGTGGATCCATATGAACATTTTCCAAGGATTCACCATATGCATGTTACCACTTGGATGGCACTGGTGAAGCTGTGTAGTAAATTGGTAATCTGTACAATGGGTTATACAATGTTACCTCAGGTTACAGATGCTTCAGGTTACAGACTCCGCTAACCCAGAAATAGTACCTCAGGTTAAGAACTTTGCTTCAGGGTGAGAACAGAAATTGTGTGGCAGTGCGGCGGCAGCGGGAGGCCCCATTAGCTAAAGTGGTGCTTCAGGTTAAGGACAGATTCAAGTTATGAACAAACCTCCAGAATGAATTAAGTTCTTAACCCGAGGTACCACTGTATCTAAAAATCTCTATTTCTAAATAAATATTGATTTTATATTGTGTGTCCTTAGATGCCTCTCTGAATTTTGAGTAATACTACATAGTGAGTGGGTATGCAGTTCTTTACTGATTTAGTGAGGAGGGCGCATTAGAAGCTGCTAAAAGGGAAGCCCCCTATGTTTTATCAGGGTTGAGTGCTAAAATTATGGGGGATGGATGGACTCCATTTTAGCAGGAGACTCTGATATAATCAGGTTTGCATGGAATCCTGCTGACCTGAGCACGATTTAAGCCCTATTCATCAGTAGATGAGCAAGGTTGAACTCTGCTCACTTGGGATGCACACTTCTGTTCGTAGCTGGGGACAGGCACACATAGCCAACACAGGATTTAACCCCACCCTTATGTCTGTCAGATGATGGACATGAAGGAAAAGGGCCTCACAGGTCAACCTGTACCCGCTGCGGACCAAAGTTGGCCCATGGACCGGAGGTTCTTCATTGCATGTCTTACAAGCCGAAAATTCAAGAAAATTAAAAGGGATGCTGGGAATCTTTTATTCAGCATTAAATAACTATTAGAAGCAAACTTCAGTAACACTTTGCCAGAAAGACTACCTCAGTATTGTGTACACTGACTGACAGCAGCTGGTTCTCCAGGGTTTCAGTCAGGGGTCTTTTTCCTCCCCAAAGCCTTGCTCCAGAAGGTGGGGCAGGCGAAGGAAGAACAGCCCCTGTTAAGCAAAACTAAAAGCCATACAAGAAGAGGAAGAGGGGGGTAGATGCTTGCTGTAACTTGTTGATGTTGTGCTAATATATGGTTTGGGTATGATATACATGTTTATGAACACTGTAGGGCCACAAATACACTGCTACCATTCAGGCTGAACCTTGCCTGAAACCCACTAAACTGTCCTGGTAGGGCAGGGGGAGCTTGTAAGTCCTAATGGCAAGAACCCTTCCCTTAAGTCCAGCTCTAGAAATAATAATAAAAATTGAGCAGCTTCAGATTTACTTTCTTATTCTAGCACCTGAGAAAGATTCATGAGATGCGGCTTGATCAATACATATATTTCACAGCACTGCAAAATCACACCATTTAGACTGGAAGATCAGAATAAATACATTTTTATGTTCTTCTTCGGACTTTTCCTCACAATAATTTATATTAGATTATATTCAGTTATATATAGTCAACTGATGATTTGCAATTTTAAAACTTTATATGGTTTTATTGTGTGTATATAATTGGTGTAAACTGCTTTGGTTTTTATAATGAAATTGTAGTAGACCATAAAAATAATTTAAACAAACAAACAAATAAAATGGCCAATTCTCAGTTCACGATTCTATCACAATTCAGAGGGGCTTGTTTAGGAATGGTTGTGTTATAACACTGCAATCCGAATTAATATTCTTGAGCATTTGGTTGTCATTTTTAAATTATCATCATAATAAAACAGGTTGAGATCTTTGTTATTGTGTGTAAATATTAGGGGCTGTCGCCCCTGCTCACCATCCCTCCCTACCTGCCACCCTCACCAACTCCCCAACACCCTCCACTTACACCCTGCCCAACCCCTCACAGCTTCTTTAATCCCCCACCCCCTTCTACCCTCTCATCCCTCAACAACTCCTTCAACCCCAGCCCTTCAATACCTCCATCTCAGCTTACAACTCCCCGCTTGCCAACCCCATCCTCTCTGTTAGCTCAAAGTTCTCCTTTACCCACTGTTCACCCAACCCCCTCAACAACCAGTGCTTTTCTATTAGAAAAATAAGAAGTCTGGAAATCCTCTCATCTTCCCCATCTTGGAAACAAAGAGCGATGTGTGGAATCCTTCCCAGAATCTTCCAAAAGCTTCCAAAACCCAGCACAATTGCAAATGCAGTCCCAATTCTGCCTGCTAGCTTCAAGCTGAAGGGAGGGTGGGGGTGAGCAAATGGCTTTCAGGCACTGTGCCAGAAGCACAGAGACAAATCCAATCCCAGACTTCCTACCAACTGAGGAGCTAAGGAGGGAGTAGTGATAATCTCAAACATGGGAAGCTGTTCTATAAATATTGGTAGACTGACTAGCAATGGATCCCCAGGTTTTCAACACATTTTTTTTGCCCAGACCTTCCTTGAGATATGATGGGAATTGAAATTTTTGCACAAAAAGCGTGTTTTATTGTGGAGTTCCAGCTCTTCCCCATTGTGAGTGCCTCTGAAGTGCTGCTGTGGGGGCAATTCTCATCCAACCTCTCCAACTCTGAGAGAAAGCCTGAGGCTTGTCAAACCTGGCAGAACTCACCATAATGCTGTTTGAGAAAGCTAGTCTCTCTTATAGCAGTGCCCATTGCTGCACCCTAAGTCATCCACCCACTCCTAATTTGGGCAGTTGTTCTCAACTATGGCACTATCAGGCAGATTTGTCAATAAGCTTCCCATTTTCAGTAATCACTTTAACAGTAGCAAGTATTGTTTTGGAAGAACAGGACCATAAATGCCCAGTAGATCCCAATGGATTTAAAGGGATTTAAAATAGGTTGCTTTCCTTTAAATCAATTCCTTTCAATAAAATTGTTTTGGTATACTGCAACAACACATCAACTTTAGCTAAAACCAAAAGTTGTGTATTATATGAATCCTTGCTGACACTCCACCGATTGCAACGGAAGTTACACAGCCACTGCAACTGCCCAATCTCTCTTTTCCAAGTCCCTTCAAGCCTCACTAGAAAAACAAAGGTTGCACAGAATCAATCCCTGTAGATTTCAATCAAAGCAAATTCCACACGCTTTGCTTATCTGCATGGGTAACAGCACGAAACATTAAAAAAAGCAAATCTGAAAAAGCTTCACAACCTCAAAAATTAAAATACGCATTAACTGTCATTTTCTGTGCATTACTTGTAAGGACATAAAGCTTAATTGACTGGGCTGACTTCTATGCTAGAGTGTATATCTCAAAGTCTAACTACAAAATGGACAGAGCATAAACAAATACATTTCTGCCAATTTTTACACAAGGGAAATTTCTTAACCCCAGCTCCAAGTTAGTCTCTCTCCCTCTCTCTCTTGGCAAAACCAGCTGCTCTTTCTATTAAGCTACAAGCCAAAAAAAAAACTAGTTCAAAAATAATTTTGCTCATTTCAGTTTAACATCTAACACCCCAAATAGCACATTTTGAAAAAAGAGAGAACTATAGACACCAAATAATTCATGATTAAAAAAATAAGCTTGGATACGCCGTATATTATTCCGTTGATTATGTGTATCTGCCAGCCACGCTGACTAAGCTTTTGTTTCTCAAATAAAATTGTGGCAACCTTAACAGCAGGGAACTTAAAACAGCAAGAGAGAGAAAGGTTTGATGGTGTGCCAGCGTACAATGGAAGGGAATTCAATAACATGCTGCAGAGACAGTGAGCTTTTATCAGACACACTGAAAAGTGGTGGTAGCTACACGTCAATGCTGGACCAGAGTGTGTTACCGCAGAGTGCGACTGAGTGTTTTCCCCACAGGCAATACACTATTATTGACTCCCCCCATTAACATGTAGGGTGGATATACATTTATTGAAGGTTCTAATGGAAGGCTGAGGGACTCCTATCCTGAGGCCAGAGCAGAAAGACAGCCTATCACTTCATGTAATGGTAGCCCATGTGTGACAGACCTGACCTACATTTTCCCCTTTCTTTCTCACAACAGCCTGTCACTGTTTTAAGATGCTATTTTCCCCAAGATGTACATATATATGTGTGTGTGTGTGTGCCCGTGCTGGAACTGCCTGGTTAATGCATTTAACTGGAATATAACTTGCTTCCTTAGACGTTTATACCAGGGATGCATTATGACAAATATTCTGAAATATGATCGATTCCTAAAGACTGGTAGAAAGGATACACTTTAATGACTGTGAAGTGTTTATAAATATGCGGCAGTATACCTTTGACACAGATTACTCAAAACCTATATCTAAAATGCAGCAACAGAATGTAGCAAAGGGCATAACTTAAGTAATTAAGAACATTTAACGAAACTGCTTTAAATACTGTCAAATGAGAAATGGCTAAACTAAGTCATTATTATCATCCAAGTTCTACATTCATTAGAATTAGTATAACAGCTACCACCTAATGCTTTGTCAAAAGTAATTTAATGTTTTTACTGCTTAATGGAGATGGAGTAATCAGTATAAATAATGTATCTAAATATGGAAGTGGGTAAGAGCAAATGAAGTGTTTCGGTCAAACAAAAAGCATTTTGAAAAAATACTACTGAGCTACCACTCTGGCTTCTGCTCTCAAAAGCTGCTGCTGCTACTACTACAGCACTCCTTGGCAGGAACCTACCACGCCGCTGCAGGTCATACTCTTTTTTTGTCTCTTCATTCCCTAGAATTTTCCACGCTCGATCAATTTCGATGAACCTCTGCATGCGCGCCTCCACTTCTCCTGCTGGCACATCTGCGCTCTGTTTGTCTGGATGATACTGCCAATCAAAAGAAGGAAAGGGGAAGGGGAGGGGGGATGGAAGGGGGAAATCAATAGTAAATATGAGATCTATTTTAAGTGTATGGAGGATGTATAGGTCTGAACTATGGTGCCAAGGAAAACAAACAAAGGAAGCAGCATTGGCCACAAGAGATTGCTGCCAGGTTAATTAGACCACTGGAATAGCAGCAAATACACCAGTGGCACAAATGTCACAATGTGCACTGACAGCATTTTCTGGATAATTTGCTGATGGAATCATTGGTCTTATGGACAATTTACCTAGAGAGAATGACTAATGCAAACAGAAATAGGTATACGCAAATAAAAATAAAAAATAGGAGTAAGGGGAAGACTATTTAGATTTAACATTAATTTTTTTTAGCTTAATGTAAATAATATATAATTTTTCTGTGGTTACTTTTTTAATATCTAGGTTTTGGCGTTGAAACAGTCAACAGAAGATACAAAATAGGATATAAATTTACCATAAATGTAATTCTATTTTTAATCTATCATTCACCATCTTTAATTTATTCCAACCCAGTGAATAAAAAGCCTTTCCAAATTTCTATCATGGGTCACTGGATACAACATTTTGTGCTGTTTTCAGTTTTGAAATAATGTTTGGGGACAGGGCTAAAAGGTAACATGCGTAAGGGCAAAATGATATCGTAATTTCTGCATTAGTTTTGCTGAACACAGGATTGTAAAATTAATTAGATTTTAGTAAATATATAAGAAATGATCTGAATTTCTAGTATTTGTATCAGTATCACCAAAAGAAACCACCTCCCCAAACAACATAAAATTCTAATGCCATTTGTCACAGTTCTCTCACTTATTCTTTTTAAAAACATATATCCTACCATTAACTTAACTCGAAACATCTCCACAATGTAACATAATGATTATTTAAACTAAGGTATAAAATTCTGAGCAAGCACCATTCCAGATGAAAAAGTCATACATGGGTTTAGAATTTGTAATGTATAAAGGAGAAAAACATAGCTTGGCATGACTATTTGTGTGTGTGTGTGTGGATTGTGTGCACAGTCTTAGATTATAATGACCAACTAGTCTTCTACACACCATTTGGCAACTACTTTTCAGTAGCTACTAGGAATATGGGCAGAGATTTCCAAGTTTGTCTTTCAACAGAAAGTTCCTTATCTGTCCCCAATGCTTCCAACATCTTTCCCTAGACTTGGAGGACAACATCTGTTCACAGATGCAAACTGGCCATCTCTTTTTATATGTGATCCCACCTAAAGGAGGGATCGTGTGGCAAAGTCTCAATGTGAAATGTGGTCCCAAGTTATTGCCAAAGATGCAACTGGAGCTATAGACATATCTGCAGGGGAGATTTGTCTCCATATTCATTCAATGTCATAATCTACAGCAGATACGATCTCTGGAAGAAGGAAAGCATCTTGCGTGGATGTGTGACTTGGTCTCGTTTAATGTAATGGCACGAACCATGAAAAAAAAATGTTAAGTACTTCAAATTTCTACAATGATTTGTCTTTTTTCACTACCCTGATCCAGCTCAGGAGATCCTAGTCTTACATCTTAGCATACAAACAGGCTTTCGTGCACTTGTTGAATCAGAAAACATGGTTGCAAATTGAATATGCAATGAAATTCACATATGAAACTGTAACCTTCAACCACCTTTCGTTAATCATCTTTAAAAATATTACTAAGTATAACTGGGGTTAGATTGGTGTGTTGTTTTCTGAGGAGTGAAACGCAAGTCATTAATATTTAAAAGAATTACTCAAAAATACCATGAAAATGAGTCTTGTCTGTCAAAAAAGAAAAAAAAAGAGAGTGCAGGAACCTTCTTCAGTAAATACCTTTGAAATTAATAGACGCAAACTGCCTGAAATCAAAGCTATAAATACTGTATGTACCAAAACAGGCCACAAAACAATAAATGTATGGGACAAAATAGTCTTATAATACTAGTTATTAAATTTGTCTCATTATTATGGGTGGAATCCAATGATGTCTGCCCAGTTGCAGAACTGGACTTCTTTTTCCTATAACCCTGCTGTGCACACTCCAAATCTCTTCCAAAGGGTCCCTTAACTCTCTAGAGCAGGTTTTGGGTGTCACTCCATATGATTAATCTTAGCAAATTCACTTGGGTTTGGGAAGAAAACAAAATGATAGGATAACTTTCCTGTTCTGGATAACTTGTATTACGCAGCTATGTTTGCACTTCTACATAAATAGCATTGCTATCAGAACATACAGCACTTAGGCATGCTGCTGCTGTGCAACAGCATCCCCCTTTTTCCATGATATACACACATTTCTGAGACAATCCAATTTAGATTTCCCTTTTAACATGTTATTGCCTTAGAGTGCAACTTTTCCATATCTAGTCAGCAGGAAGCCCCAATGAGGCTTACAAGGCAAGTACAGGGGAGGGAAACCTCTAGCCCACAGTCTCTCTCTCCCAACCCCTGCACAGCAATTGGGCTTTTAAAAAAAGGTCCTTGAGGCCAACTGTAGTTTTTTAATTGCTGTGAAGGGCAATTTTGGGGGAGGGCAGCAACTAAGGAAGGAAGGGTTAACCCTCTCATCCTTGTGCAATTGCCCTTGAAAACCACCCCACACAGCCATTTCATGACTAAAAAACTTTTCCAAAGTCCACTTGCTGCTTTGGGGTGGGGTGGTGGAGTGATTTGGGAAGAGGTGGGGTCACAGCTGGGTAGGGGAGGACTAACTCAGGCAGAATAAGATTCCCTCCCCTTGGAGTATACATGAGCTTGACCAAGCTGCGGGAGGCAGTGGATGACAGGAGTGCCTGGTGTGCTCTGGTCCATAGAACAGCTGTCAACTTTTCCCTTTTCTTGCAAGGAATCCTATTCGGAATAAGGGAATTCCCCTTTTAAAAAGGAAGCGTTGACAGCTATGGTCCATAGGGTCACAAAGAGTCAGACACGACTAAACGACTAAACAGCAACAACCCTTGGAGCATAGAATCCCAACCCTAGGATAGTTTGTGGGAAAGATATTAGGAGCCTGAGAACAGCAGCTTTTCCTGTGCCTTGCCCTTGCGTTGTGCGCTCCCCCATCCAACACACTTCCAAAAATAAAGCAAAAATGCTTTGAAACCCCCCCATCCCCCGAACTAGAATGGAGCAAAGGGACACTAGTCCAACACTAGCCAACCAGGCACCACAGTAAGTCAGCAGATATAATCTGTATATATTATATTAAAAAAGCCAGCTGTATTATTTTGAATTTATTTAAAATATTTCTAAATCACTGTTCATCCAAGGATTCCAGGAAGGTGTACAATTAGCATTAATTCACACACAATAATAAATATTACAAAAGTCAGAAGAAATAATGAACTGAAAGGTTTGATAGAAGCTAACCAGCAAGACAAAAAGAATGCCACATTTTTAAGTGTGTGGGCAAAAAACAATGTCTTAGTTCCAGTTGTACATTTGCAGGGAGGGCCTTCTAGAGCCAAGCCACTGCCCACAGTGCAGGTTCTTTCCTTCATGCAACTTCCACTAGGAACTTCCTGTTTCAAAGTACAGTGGAACCACAAAGGCTCTGTTGAGACCAAGATCCCGAACTTGAAAAAGGTGCTCAGTACAGGAGTGAATTAAATGTTCTTCAGCAATGTTAAAGTAGGTGTATTTAGACTCAACATTCTAAATCTATTCCCAATTCCTGTCTGCTGCCGGGGGTGGGGTGGGGTACAGGATGAATTGCTTGCATAAGTAACATTGATTTTTCTGAAAATATGTTAGCACAATTGGGATCCAAATATTGGCTTCAAAAATCCCAAGTGTAAGAAAAGCCTAAGGAAAATGTATTCTAGGAAAGCAAGCATATGCTTTACTTCAACTGGCACCTTGCTGTTAAAAAGCTTGGGGTGTGGGCCTGAGAAATCCAGGATCAAATCCTTGTTAATCTGTCTACTTAAACACAATTATTACTTGGCCTAAGGGCATATGTTAGAGCATTCTTTTTTCTTTAACTTGGAGACACTAGGGTCCTTTAGATCTAATGGGTAATGCATGGGTAATTTGGATGACCTGAACAAGTCCCTTCCCCCACATGAACCCATCCACACAGTAAAATTACTTTTGGAGGCCCTTGTACAGGTGCCCACACTTTGGAGGTCAGACAGATGGCCACTGGCAAAATTGCTTGCTTTCCATGGCACCCCTTTTTAGAAGACTCTATCTAGCTTAGTTCACCTGTACCTAATTGCCTGCCTTTTTGGTACTGGACAAATACATATTTATTTTCCTAGTTTCTTAAAATTCCAGCTGATATTTTGTGTTTTATTTGGCTGCAATGATTCTTCTTACCTTATTGCTTTCATTTGATATTTAAATGTTATTAGTCTAGTAGTCTGATCTGTGATATCTTTTTAATGTCATAGCCACTCTTGAAGTAGTGATGCTGAAGGGTGAAATATGTTTAAAATAAAAATAAATGAATAAATGATTTCTCCATGCTAAACCATGAGGTGGGTGTACCTGATTTACCTGTTTTCCATAGTGCTACAAGGACCTGATACAGTCCGAAAATAACTTTTTCATGCAGATCTGTAGCATAGTGTAGATTCATAGCAAGTTTATTTTTATACTGCTTTTCAGAATGAAGAATCCCAAGGCAAGATTCAGTTAAACGACAAAATTAAAAGACCAACATCTCAAGGATAGCGGGTGATGGACCATAATTATAATACTAACTCCTCTACAGTTCCTTCTTCCAATGAGCTCCGATGTAAAAATATCAATGGGGAATGTTCTTTTGTTTTGTAGTTGGAGGCTGTGGGCGTGTGGGAAAGTCTAAACCAGCATTCAAGACTACAGCATACTACTGTGGTGTTCACAGCAGCTTGTGCATCAAAACGCTTGAGGCCCACAATTTATATTTATTGGAATTAAAATAATGAAAGCAAAGTGGGAAAAAGTAAGGCAGGCAGTTTTACACTATTTAGCATTATTAAACCAGGGGATTCAATCACATACTGTTACTGCAGAAAGAACATCTTACCTGTACATTTACCATTACAGAGATGTGGACAGAAACAACAAACTTGAATACTCAACTTTGCTAAGATTATGATATAATGTGGGAAAGCAACTCTTTCTGTCAACAAAGGGTGCCTGCACAGTCACACCTTGGTTGACGAACACCTTGTGAGTCAAATGTTTTGGCTCCCGAACGCCGCAAACCTGGGAGTGTTCCGATTTGCAAATGTCTGATGCTGCTTCTGTGGCTTCCGATTGGCTGCAGGAGCTTCCTGCAGCCAATCAGAAGCTGTGCCTTGGTTTCCAAACCTTTTGGAAGTCGAATGGACTTCTGGAACGGATTCCATTCAACTTCCAGGGTACGATTGTAGTTACTTGGAATTATCATTGCCTCTTAAAATTAAGTTTTCACAGTGGCTGAGGATTTAAAATGAGTATCAAGGGCTGAATACCTGCTCAGAAGTAAGACCATGTATGTTCCGTGGGGCTTATTCCCAGATAAAATATGTTTACTGTTGCACCCACCCCAATCTCTGAGCAGTGCGAGATTCTAGGAGGTCCAGGCACACCCACAGGGTTCGGTTTCCTCAGAATGAGGGACAGCAGAGACTGTGGTGTCTTTAGGATATATGGTTTATTCACACATATATACAACATGAGCATACGATGGAGGGGCTCACAGAATTAACACCCCAAGAGGATCTTGGTTCTCCCATAGCCACAGCCTTGGATTCAAAAGAGAATCAGGCATGGCACTGTCTCTTGCAGCTGGCCAGCCTGCCGTCTGCCACTTCTTGCTTCTAGCTCACACACACAACTCACATCCAATCTTTGCCTTTCTAACTACCAGCCAGTTGTGGGAAGCTGCCCACCCATATTCTGTTTGGCATAGAGTCACTTCCTTTGTTACCTTAATGGCCCACACTTAGGGGCCCTTACATCACCAGGAAGCTATCCTGGCTATTCGAAGAACTGAATCCATGCTGGATCCAGGAATTAGAAAGGGGCTCAGGAATACAGACAACCCCCCACCCCGGCAACTCAGCAATCCTGAAACTATATGACTCAGTTCAAATATAGTAATATTCCTACTATTTGAATGTGTAAAAGTTCTATAAACTTCAAATAATAAAGCATTAGATCCACAAAATGTTCTACTGTTACATTTCAAGTTTTTAATTCCCACAGTGCTGTATCATGATGGCTTAGTTTGGGTGACGCTATTCCTAGTTGATTAGTTTTTAAGGGAAATGAAGTTTCAAATGAAGTAACACTATATTTTTTTAGCCATACTCACATTTTCAGTTTTGAAATTTCCTACTAGCCATGATCTAGCACATGCTCACAAGCTCAATCTTTATGCAAGAAGATCTGGAAGGATTTGAGGAAGGGGGGGGGAGAGTTGCTGAGAAGGAGAAAGAACATGCACAATTAGTGTGCACACATCCCTTTGAATGACTGCCTCAACAAATGAAACTGATCTGTAAAAATGTTACTTGGGGGGGAAAAGAGAGACATTGCTCATACTTTGTAAACCAAGAAAATCTTTAATAAAAATACATTAAAAAAAATTACTACCACTTTCCTTTGGTGTAGCTGAAGCTATTTTGCAGCTTAGTATTAAAAACTAAAGTGTGGAAAACGTCAGTATCTGGTTACAAATGGAGGGAATTAATATGATTTAAGTAGAAGGGGCCTACATTCACCCAAATACTTTGCTTTTTGTAGCCAATATTCATAGCTGCATTTCATATATCATGCACTCCACAATGGGGCTAATTATTTAAGATACCTAAAAGGTAAAAGGTAAAGGTACCCCTGCCCGTTCGGGCCAGTCGTGACCGACTCTGGGGTTGCGCGCCCATCTCGCTCAAGAGGCCAGGGGCCAGCGCTGTCCGAAGACACTTCCGGGTCACGTGGCCAGCGTGACGAAGCTGCTCTGGTGAGCCTGCACCAATGCAGCACACAGAAAGACCATTTACCTTCCCGCTATAAAGCGGTACCTATTTATCTACTTGCACTTAGGGGTGCTTTCGAACTGCTAGGTGGGCAGGAGCTGGGACCAAAAGACGGGAGCTCACCCCGCCGTGGGGATTCGAACCGCCGACCATACGATTGGCAAGTCCTAGGCGCTGAGGTTTTACCCACAGCGCCACCCACGTCCCATTTAAGATACCTACTGTATCTTAAATACAAGGTAAAGCATACAGCACATAGATCTGCTGGGAAATAGTTCTTCCAATTTGTGAGAGAAGTCACCAGAGGGAGGGGGACAAAGCCTGAAAAACCAACTCAGTTAGTCAAATGAGAAGCCAACAGAAATAGCAGCAGCAGCAGTAGTAGTAATAATAATAATAGTAATTTCACAAGCCAGCAAATGGCAATCAAAGATACAGACATCTGAACTTCATGGGGCAAGACATTCCATAACACTGGGAAGGCTCTGAGTTCCACTGGCAGTGGAGCAATTTTCATTAATTTTTCTGCCTCTCTGTCATCTCCTGTGATCTCTTGAAAAGCTACTGCAAAGGGCTGACAGAATCTCCTAAACAGTGTGGGTGATGGCTGTAGGTGGAAAGAAGAATTGGTGAAAGTAACAGTCCTGGCCATCTTCCTCCAGCGAAGTACTGGTACTTCTCCTGGATTCTGGTTCACTCCATGAACTGAAGGAGCCCTCCTGTTGCAAAAAGTGAAGGCTGGATCTACTGCACCATTGCCAACCCCGATCAATCTTACTTCCACCATAGGTGAGACACAGAGAAGGACTTCCTTACCAGATCTTAATATGTACAAGACGGTCTGCCAGGTCCAAGTCATTTAAGGTTTTACAAAGGAAAGAACCAACAGTTTGTATAATGACAGGAAACAAGCTGGTAACTAGTGTGGGTGATGCTGGATAGTAATGTAATCCTATAAGTTGCTGCTACTATCTGGAACAACAAAAATTTCAGAAGAATTTCAAAACTAACCTCAAGTAGAGTGCACGGTAGTAATCCAATCTAGATGCATGCAACCACTGTAAGGTCTGACATCAGAAATAGATACTGGTAGCCCCAAATGGGCAAGGCACTCCTGAACACAGTTGCCATCAAGGAATCCATGTTTAAAGCTAAATAAATTTATGGATTCTTTAGGGGAGTACCGCACTATTTAAACAGTTTTAATTACCACAAATGCTGTTCTTACAACAGGAAGTTTCTAGCAAGGCTGCACTGATACCTGGGCTTATATATTTATAATGGCTTAGATCCAGAGTTGCCCTTCTGTGAATTTCAGGGTTGCATCCAGAGAAAAGCCGCTGAGAGTGGCTGAGGCAACCCAGTCAGATGGGTGGAAGGCAAATAATAAAATTATTTAAATTATTATCTTATACTCATGGAATCTCCTGTACAAAGAAGGGCAAGGGATTTTGGCCAATCCCCCTCTTCCTCCTCTGCCCTTCCCACTGTTCTGAAGACTCTCCAATTTTCCAGAGCAGATATTCTGGAGTCTGCAGGCAAGAAGAGGAAATCAGCAAAAAAAATAGTCTCCCCTTCCATTCTGAGAGTGGAGCTCAAGGAACATTTTTGAGAAAAAAATGTATTTTTATTCCACCTTTTGGAATAACCTCAGTGACTGACAAGAAAAACACTGAAATACATAAATCTCTAACTTACAGGAGGGGGGGGGACCTACAACTGGCTGGTGACTAAAAATTAAAACCTAGATTAAACAAAACCAGAACAGCAAATGACGCAAATAACTGTTATATGCATAGCAACAGGGATGAGTGATGGAGGTGGAGGGGTCACGATCCAAAGACATGTTCTTATGTCATGCTTCACAAATATAAATTAAAAGATGAACCCCCGCCCCCTTTGTTATGGTGTGCCTGTTGCTAGTGGCATAATGTGCTTTAAAATAATTAAAGATTCAGGCTGCAAGTGTAAACTGACTTGCCTGGGAGTAAGCCCTATTGAATCCAACAGGACTTACTTCTGAATAGGCACGGTAAGGATTGCATTGTAAATCATAGTGCAGGGTGCAAACATATCCTTTAGTACACCCGGTTAACCTGAGGCAGAGCAAGCAAGCATTTGTGCTTATAAAGTTGGAGAGGCTCGATATTACAGGTCTGAGAACGAGGTAAAGCACCAACTAGCCAGTTCCCAGCAAAATCAGTGGGGGCTTCTCAACACTTCACAAGACCAGTTCCTCAGCCAAGCAAAATCCATTTGAAGTGTTTTTCTTTAGCTACTATACAGACTTAATGACTTGCACATAAAAGGTCTTGTACAACAGCTAGCCTGAAGCAACAGTGCACTCTTTGCTCTGTGGCCTACATGGTTCATCAGGTACTAATTAGGTAGCATGTTCTGTCAACGCTTTCATGCTTTTCTTCTATTAATTGATCATTCTGCCAAATTAATGACATTGCTGTACCAGCTTTGAATTCCCTTAGCTCCTTTACCTGTGAGACACGCAGAAGCAAAAGAATACCCCAAAAGGTCACAAGTTAACTGTCCCTGTTCAAGATTTGACGTCAACGTTAAAAACATTTTGCTGAAAGGTTAATTACATCTACCTAGTCTCTATAAACATCTCCTTGAGACTAAATCATACCCCTCTTATCAAACTAACTAAAAGAACATAACTAGTACACAATATTAGGAGCATGGATACAGCAGAAAAGAATAAAATAGTGTCCAAACACTCGATTAGATATTTAAAAATAGTCTAAAGGAGAAAGGAAAAGGAGTAAAAAGGAAAAAGGAGGGAGAAACAAAGACTGCGTGCAATATTAGTTAGCTTTGACTAATTGTAAAAGAAATTAACCCTAAGTGTGACACACTTCTAATTAGCAGGACACAATCACCTTCTCTAGTTGTTTAATAAAAAGAGTTTACACATACATGTGGAAATTTTGCATTTGGACTCAAGGGAGAGAATCATATCTACGCATTTCTCAGGGCACTCCTTTAAAGTATGTTTAAAACAGCATTATTTTTAGTCACCCTTATGTCCATTCAAACTGCAAGTACAGCAATGTGACCAAATTATTATTTAAAAGTCATTAACTCTGTCTCAAAACAATTTATAAATTTCAAAATCACATATTTTAAAGATATAAGGCATATATTATGAACATTTAGAACATTATAAATAACTGAGACATAATGTTTCATCCATTTTTACACTGCATTAGGACATAAAGTAAAAACAAAACCAAACCAGGGACAAAGAGTTCTCATCAAATACAACACACTACTGCCACCTAATGCATGCTCAAATAATACTTCCAAAGGCATTGAGTTTTCTCCACACTATTTATAAAACAGAGCAATACCAGTGGACCTATTTATTTCATTTGGTTATCATCTTTTTAATTAATGCTTTCATATTTATAATTTCTCCCACCCAGATGTTTCCCTTAGACAAGCATAAACATACATTCTTTCAAGTATACAAGCTAGGAAGTAGGGACCACAAACTCTGCAGATGAACAAAAGCAAAGCATTTCAATTGCAGCAACAATAAAAAATACGCAGAAAATTAACAAACATGTGCATATAATCAGAAATCGCTCCATGGGTAGTTACATAGTGGTACAGTTGCTATTTTGACAGATTGGTGTTGTATGGAAAAAAATTAACTAATTTCTCAACGTATGAAGAGGTGCTTAGAAAAGAGGGTTAAAAAACACAACCAAACTGCCAGGTATCATCTATGCGTGTTCTAATGATCACAAAATGAGCTTTTAGTTTTCTTATGGACTCAAGTTTTGAAATTTGATCTCTCTGAGTTCAGATCACCAACCTACAAGTTATGACCACTGCCTCAGTGAGGGTCTGAACTCATTTAAATACACATATACCTCTAGACATAAAACCTCAGTTTGGGCTTCAGTGCAGCTGAACACATCGTGGGCACAATTAACAGCATTGCTGTATCTCCCACTGGAAAATCTCTCAGATATTTCAAGGACACTACAGATTCATAAGTCTCTGAGGGTGGGCCATCTAAACGGGGCCCACAACACTTACAGGGGGGAATTGCCATCATCAGTTCAAATTTAACCAGATAATGGTCAGATCCTTATCTTCAATCTATCCCTCATATTGATAGGGGTACAAACTACATTGAGGGTGTGTGCCCTGCCTGGTGTGTTTAGAAAATAATAATAGTAACAACAACAACAAACAAACAAACAAACAACAACAATTTTATTATTTACCGTATTTTTCGCCCTATAGGACGCACTTTTCCCCCTCCAAAAATGAAGGGGAAATCTGTGTGAGTCCTATGGGGCGAATGCAGGCTTTCGCTGAAGCTTGGAGAGCGAGAGGGGTCGGTGCGCACCAACCCCTCTCACTCTCCAGGCTTCAGGAAGCTATCAGCAAGCCTGGGGAACCCGCGGGAGTTCCCGCAGGGCTCCCCACGCTGCGGATAGCAGCCTGCCGCCCGGCGTGCAGGGCGCCCTGAAGCAGAGCGCCCCTTACGCCGGGCAGATATTGGCCAGCCCCACAAGGTCGGGGGACAGCGGGGACGCGCAGCACCACCATCCCGCTATTTCCCGACCTGGTTTTGGGGGGGAAATAAAGGAAATTTTTTTTTCATTTATTTCCCACCCAAATAACTAGGTGCATCTGATGGGACAGAGCGTCCTATGGGACGAAAAATACGGTATACCCCACCCATCTGGCTGGGTTTCCCCAGCCATTCTGCGCGGATTCCAGAAAAATATAAATAATAATAAAATGTAAAGCATTAAAAATTTCCCGACACAGGGCTGCCTTCAGATGCCTTCTAAAAGTTTCCTGGTTCTTTATCTCATTGACATCTGATGGGAGGGCGTTCCACAGGGAGGGTGCCACTGCCGAGAAGGCCCTCTGCCTGGTTCCCTGTTATTTCACTTCTTGCAGTGAGGGGTTGCGAAACATGCATGAAGGATGGAATCCAGATCCAATGGAGACCACATTGCAGGGGAGGAGTTTTCCTCACTTAAAACATCAGCTTAAAAGAGTATTTACCTCAAGTTTTAAATATGACTTTTTTAAAAAATGGGACAAATAGTAGTGGGGTGTGTGTTGATTTTCAGTTGGGGAAACTTCTATGGATTGGAGGTTCTCAGACCTGGAAATTGGGAAGACAGAGTTTGTGACTGGTTTGCACTTCCCCTGAAAGAGTGATTATGTAGTTGGGGACTACTCCTATGGCTTACAATCTGGAACTTAGCCTTGCACTGTGCCTTAAAAAAACATATTTTAAATCTCTGGGCTTTAATTGTGTCTTTTACCTGCTCTAATTGTTATTTGTGATCATTTTAGTTGATTGAGTTTTTGGCATTCTATCCTGCCTTAAAATATGTTATGATGAAGGGTGACTTTAAACACACTAGCAAACATATATGCCTCCCTATAACAAAATGCTCTGACATGTCAACAACAATAAAATATTTGATGTTGTGCAGCATTAAAGCAATTCCACATATGATCAAAACGAGGTCAAAAAGGAAAGAACTGAGGATAAAAACAAGAGAATAATGAGAGAGAGAGAGAGAGAGAGAGAGAGAGAGATTTTGCTAGTAATCATTTGCTGGACTTCGGTTCCCCAGCTCTAAAGTTCAAGTCCACATTTACCCTGAACTTACTAGGTGGCCTTGAGCTTAGCATAAATTACCGTATCCTTCTGTAAAATGGAAATAATAGCTTTGTATTCTGGGATTGCTGCATCTCTCTCTCTTAAAATAATCTGGGGGTGGGGAACTGTAAACATTGGGGGTTGTCTTTCCCCCAAAGTAGCAATTTCAGTAAACCTTCTTCTCTCTCCTCAGTCCAAATGCAAAATATCCTATCTCACAAGGCTAATATGAGGGTAAGTAGTTATATAAACCAATAACAAAATGTTAACAATGCTACAGAAATGATTCACAACTGTCCTAATTAAGCTGAACTACTGAGATCTGCTGACCTACTATTCTCAGTACAGCCCAAAATATCCCATATAAAAAGAAACCTATTTTCCTTCCCACAAATACTTTAAAAGTCTCTAAGTCACAGGTGGCTAACTTTTTTCTACCTGGAGGGTTTGGCACCTTTCCAAGGGCCACATAGCAGTGCTAGACCTGGCCAAAGTTGTTGTGCCCAATGCACTCACCACACACAAGCAGACCAGCCAGTAGATAGGAAGGTCCAGCATCTCCACTGTGCCACTGGGGTAGGAGGCTCTCCTCCAGCCCCAGCACGGTCTTGGGGAGCACTGCTGCATAAGACAAAGCATGTCTGCACTCATGCATTTCATAGAACATTACCTAATTAATGAAAAGTGTAATATTTGGAGATGTATGGTTTGCACGCAAACATTTTTGTGGGTGATCACTGACCATTTTAAAGCACGCAATGTCCCTCCTGCATGCTCAAAAGATCCAGTGGAGATCCCACTTTGGCTCCATGATACATACTGAACACATTTATAATAAAACATTTCTTATTCCATGAAACTGGAAAAAAATCATTAAATGTAAAATGGAAGAAGCCCTCAAAATGGTGCTGAAAATTGGAAACTTTTCAATGATTAACTATTAATTAAAACCATGAAGTTATGATGATAAAAAGTGGAGACAGCTGGCAACCCTGGAAAAAAAAAGTCAGTCATGAAATTCTGCAGTGTGTTTTTGCAATAAAAAGAATTCTCTATTGAACACAAAGCTAACTATGCTACTACTTCAGAAAAATTAGCTTTGTTAGACAGATAATGCACACACATTCCTCAGTCAATACACATACACATTTTGATGTAAACAAACTCTTAGAATACCAATGGCCTTTGAGGAAAGTCTCTTTTCAAATGCAAATGTAAGTCCTTCACTTACAAAGATATAAAGAATCGGTCTTAGACAACATTTTTGTCCATGGCACAGGTGAAAAGGTCCATCAATATCAGGGCTGAGCTGCAGTTAATAAATTGCAAATTTTAAGCTATTAAAGAAGTAGATGAAAAAAGGAAAATTAGACCTAAGAACAACTTTCCATTCATTATGTCTGAGTGAAGAGAGGGTAGCCAGAAAGAGTTAACTCTTGTGCTTCTATGTCAGAAGGCAGGGCTTAAAATCCTATGTTAAGAGGTGAGAAGCAACTCCAATTCCCAGGTAAAGATGTTGCCTGAGCTTCTTGGAACCTGTGCAACTCTTATATAAGATATTTATATGCCACTTAATCATCGGTATTTCTTGGTGGTGTACATAATAATACATCAGAGAGAGAACAGAACAATGACAAGTCCTCATGAAAGAAAGAAAGAAAGAAAGAAAGAAAGAAAGAAAGAAAGAAAGACTTTATTAGGGTCCTGAAGTTCAGCAATGTCAGTGCCTGCATATTATCATTTGGAAAGGGCATCTACAGGCTTGCACCCACAACACTGAATGCATGATTTCTTGTAGTTCCAAGCAGTGCATATGAGCTATGGGGGATCACCAACAAATACTTGTTGTTTAGTCATTCAGTCATGTCCGATTCTTCATGACCCCGTGGACCAGAGCACGCCAGGCACTCCTGTCTTCCACTGTCTCCCGCAGCTTGGTCAAACCCATGTTCGTGGCTTCGAAAACACTGTCCAACCATTTCGTCCTCTGTCACCCCCTTCTCCTTGTGCCCTCAGTCTTTCCCAACATCAGGGTCTTTTCCAGGGAGTCTTCTCTTCTCATGAGGTGGCCAAAGTACAGCCCAAATATCTCTAATCAGGCCAGGCAATAAGGGATCAGTTCCAGTGTGAGCGATTTTTTGCATCCCTCCCCAACAATCAAGCAGCCAATCGCCGCTTACAATCTCAGGCTCGCGCCAAAAAACATTTACCCGTCCCCCCTCAGCACTACCCATGTATAAGACGACCCTAAATTTTGAACCTCATTTTTGGGACAAAAAAGCTTGTCTTATACATGGGAAAATACCGTAGGTCTATTCATACGCAAGCCCTGCTGAATTCAATGAGACTTATACATAGGTAAGTGAATAGGACTGCAGCCTTAGTCACACAGAAGGCAAATATGAAAAGAGGAAGAAACATGAATAGTTTCTTTCATGAATTTTATATTCTATCTTTGGTTAGAGGTCTGCTAGAAGGCACATATCTGAACTAAGTTAATATCAAAAGAGTGAACTGCATTTTAAATGTGGTAGATATTAAAGCTTTGCATCTTTCAAATATTATCCCCTATAATTGGCATCTATCATTCACCTTTAGAATACACTCAAGTAAATTTGTTCTATACTTTAGAATGTATTATATAATCTGTACCATCAGTTTAAGAAAATAAATCACACAATTTAACCCAATGACAATGGGCACTAACCACTGCCAAAGCTGGCAGGCTTAATTTTAGATCTACCAGCTGTGCTAAGATGCATGTACATGTGACCGTAACACCCCTAAGTTCTCCCTGTCTATTACTTTCAAACAGACAGGCTATCAACTTGAACAACAATCCTGCTGTCAGACAGACCCTGGTTTTAGGAAAACTCAAGTACTCCAACTTTGTTATTTCAGAACTGGCCATTATGGCAATTTAAGTTTTAAAAGCCACTTGTTTGGAAGTAGAAGGGAGGTTTCAAAGAACAAAAGGGTCAACAAATATGGTTTGAAGTG
Source organism: Podarcis tiliguerta (assembly GCF_965153285.1). Classification (NCBI taxonomy): domain Eukaryota; kingdom Metazoa; phylum Chordata; class Lepidosauria; order Squamata; family Lacertidae; genus Podarcis; species Podarcis tiliguerta. Next base: position 72,330,534 of record NC_139534.1, read on the forward strand.
TAGTTTAGCACACAGAAAGACCATTTCATCCTGGTGTGTCTCTATTCTTAAGTCAGTGACCAGTAAAAATGTTCATATGCTAACACCTGTACATTTTCTTTTTTGCTGAAGCAAATATGTGAACAATTTTTTGGAGGTTTGGCTGGTAGATAGATAAACCAACAGCGACTATACATTAGTAACTTAGGCCCAATGATCTATGGTCAACATTAAAGAATGAGAGTTAGGATAATATTAAATATGTGTCCCTTCCTCTTGGTTCTTCGTTCTCAAATCTAGCTAATAAATTAAAAGAATGTATGACAAATATATTCATTTGTAATGAATTTTCTTAAGCTAGAAGATCCCAAACAAAATGTTCACTTAAAAGAGGAAGTTACAGAAAATGTAAGTAAGTAAATAACTAAATAAATCAGTGAGGGTTTTTAAAATTAGACCCACCAATTCACATACAAAACACTAATTGCACTTGTTAAAGTAAGAGGATTATGAAACTTGAAGAAAAAAATTAAGACAGAACCAGCAAATAACTGTGCCCTAACTATAGAATGAAATCAACATAACCCTGATTTCAGATGTCACAAACGGACAGCCAGACCCAACAAGATGTACCACAGTAGGGTGCTTCAAAAGCAGAAAACTCATCAGGACTCAGGAAAGTGATCACGAGTATGGGACAAAATAGTGTTTTAAGTGTTTTACAAGATATCATTTCCCTAAAGGAGGACAGTCAACACCACAAAAATCTTTTGCAATAAGCAGGTTTAAGTATGAGTGTTTATGAGATAAAACATTAAGTTAAATCATAGCTGGCTAATGGATAACACCACACTCATCCTGGTGAGCATGGTGAACAGATTTATTGAAGTTTGTTGTTAACATTAGTCCCATACAGGTATTCTCCTCCTCACACAATTAGAATTGTGCAAGTGGAGAGTGAGGATGTGATAAGTGCCATATTTTTCGCTCCATAAGATGCACCTTCTCCCGCTGGAGCCTTGACAACGGGATAGCGCCTGCAGTTCAGTCAGCCTCCAAAGGCAGCAGCAGCGAAACTGAACTCATCGGCTTTCCTGACGGCTGTACTAACAGCCGCCACCACTCTTTTCAATGAGCCTCATCCTCCAGCCGCAACATCTATCTCCCTGGGCAATGTTTGCTCAGATGTTACTTGGCTCTGGCGGTAGAACCATTCTCTCTCTCTCTCTGGCCTGGCATAAAACCACAGCAAACACCTGCTGCAACTACAGCCGCTCCCCGGGAGAGAGGACGCATGGGGAGGGGGGGGTGGAGAGAGAGAGAGAGAGAGAGAGAGAGAGAGAGAGAGAGCTTGTCTAGATCAGGCATGTTGTTGTTAATTTGTATACTGTCCTCCACCTGAAGATCACAACATAAAAATGCAAAACAAAAACAGAGCAAAAGTGAACTTTGCCGCCTCGCCTTGCAAACAAAACCCAAAAGTGTTGCCTGGCAGCCTTGCTTGCACATCCAAGGGATAAAAAGACCCGTTTCTTCTACAGTGGTACCTCGGGTTAAGAACTTAATTCGTTCTGGAGGTCCGTTCTTAACCTGAAACTGCTCTTAACCTGAGGTACCACTTTAGCTAATGGGGCCTCCCGCTGCCGCCACATAATTTCTGTTCTCATCCTGAAGCCAAGTTCTTAACCTGAAGCACTATTTTGGGTTAGTGGAGTCTGTAATCTGAAGTGTCTGTAACCTGAAGCATCTGTAATCTGAGGTACCACTGTACTTCTGGGCAACGTCTCCCTCAGAGCCTTCAGACACACATGGGCATCTGGTAGCTAAGCCTCGGTGTAAGAGGCAAATATATTGCTTGGCAGGAGCTCCCCGTCCCAATTTTACAGAGCGCGCAAGGGAGAAAGTCTGGTTCTTGGCTGCTCTCATGCAAGTCGCAGAGCCCCTCGGATGGAGGGAACTCTAACGTGTGTTCTAAAGCCCTCTTCCCCCACCTCACCTCTCCCCACCCCCTCATGAGGGCGGGGGACACTCACATGGGCGACGTGCCACACCCCCACCACTCCGGGAACCAAAGTCCCCAGCTACGCTGGGCCAGGGACCACACATTCGCTCCATAAGACGCATAGACATTTCCCCTTACTTTTTAGGAGGAAAAAGTGTGTCTTTTGGAGCGAAAAACACAGTACTTCTGCCCCCTCCAGCGTTGCCTCATCACCCTCCAGGGCAGATATCTGTAGAGTGAAGCCTGCTGTACTTGTGGAAGCTCCAGACAGGATTTAGTGCCCTGATTATAAAATTACGTGGAGAGTCTCCATGACTATGGCAAGCTTCCCAATGCATGCAGGGCGGCAGTGGCAGCAGCAGTGGCAAAGCACTCAGAGCTACCTAGCATGTTCCTGCTTTCAGTTTCATCATGTGAAGAGAATGCTTAATAGGGCTCTTGAGGACTATGAAAGAGGAAGTGAAGTCTGGTGTTCTAAAATTATGCTGAATGACCAAGCTTTTGGCTACCTCAAATCATATTCCCATACCTTCAGGAGAGAGTCCTCTACAATATGGCACAGAATTGTATCTGGGATGTCCAGCATGCATTTATAGAATTGGTTTACCATTCTAGTTCACAGGTATGACAGTTTTTTTGGAACTACTTATTGCACCACCCACCCTATCTGGTTCATAGACTATACCGTGACAGCATTTCCTTCCTCACCCAGTACCCATAAGCAATCTGAGATGGGAAGACAGGCTCAAACCAGTGAGGGACTGTGAAATTATACCAGCAGACTTGACAGGATCAGATAGGATACAGAAACCAGTACTCTTCATCCCTCACATGCTATGATAGTTCTTTCCCTTTACATCAGGAACACTGATGGGAACACTATGGTAGCAGCAACATATAGAACACGTCTATACTCAGTCTCATCTAATACACCTTTACAGTATATACCATTGGGTCTATATTAAAAACACTACAGGACAAATACTACAGAAACTCACAAACAAAGACATTCTACAAATGGAACATACATCCAAACTTAATAAATATTCACATACTTGTCTTTTAATACCATTATTGCAGCTGAATATACTTTTACAGGGGGAAAAGCCTTTTTTTTTCAGGCAGTGTCTCATGCTCAGTTTATCCAGTGATGCCAGTCTAGTGCTAGTGACATTATAATTGCTTCCATGGTAGCAAATTGTAAAGTCACAAACACTGATTGATTCATTTCATGCTGCCACAATTCAGAAGGGAAGGTCAGGCATTTTCTTTAATTAAGATAAAGAATTATTTATAAGTTTGAAGAGAATTCTTTTGACTCGTTTTCATTTCACATGATAAAAAAACCCAGAAACCAGATTCTTTTATATTTTCAGAATGCTGGGAAATGCTACAAAATGTCAGGGTTATTTAAGGAAGAAGAGAAACCAGTTTCAGTTTTATCTAATAAACTACTTGCACACATGATATAACTAACACTTACTACATTGGACCCTGTTTATGCAACACTTATCAATCAAATGTTATTTTTATTTATTTTGCCTTTTAAGAGGCATGAAATAAACTTACCAATAATATAAGCTTTTGATATTTCCTCTTCAGTTCTATCAAACTGTCTGATGGTTCTGCACCCAGAATGCTATACCAGTCCTTGTTTGGCAACTCTTCAAAACTCATTGCATTCTAGTATCTGTTTTAATGAAAAGAACAAAAATTAGAAGGCAATCATGTTTCAAAAATTATTTTTATAATGCATAACTGCAAGCAAAAAACTAAGGCCTTGAACTCAGGAATGGTAATACAGGAGCTAAAATGGAAGTTATGGCTTTTGCCTTAAAGGAGTACAAGAATTCTTTCTAATAAGCACCGATATATATATGTATCTGTCAAAGACTCTGGACAAGCATGTAATGAAAATCAAGATTCACATTTTCTCAAAAGAACAATTATTTGAATTGTGGCATCTCATTTTATCTAACTAGCTTTGTGAGCACTTCCATTGAAATTAATTAAGCTAGAGCAGGGTAAATAGATGAAGAACCAGTGTTAGAAACTGGGATACAAAAGCTAGGAGCTAAATGGCTTCAGGGACCTGGGTTGTGGGCACCCAAACAGAATGCTTGTCACCATTACAGGGGGTCAGCAACACTTTTTATTTATTATTTTGATAGACATGAACTAATACACAATTCACATGACACATTGTTAATATCACATTTTTAACAGAAATTGTTAATATGTGTTTAATTTGGTGTGCACAATAAAAATAGTGGTACCATACTTCAGTTTTCAAAACACTCAACACTTTATTGTTGAACTCCTAAACATATTGTCTACCCTTAACATATACTTCGAGGCTTTAAAGCACATACATTTCAGTAATCCTTGGGTGTCAGCCAGATGCAAAAAAGGGCATCCAGACCTTTTGAGGTGCTTGCAAATGGAGAATCTTTAGGTGCAAAATGTGCCTGGTGCCCTGCCAATTTTGAACCTTGTGAAGAACTGTATCAAAAACTTATAATCCTCATATTACTGAAGACAATACTCCCAAACTAATCGGCAGAAGTATTGCAGAGCCTGGAAAAAACACCTAACAAGTAATATACAAAATAAACTTTTTAAAATCCGGCATTTAAGTTCACTACATCTGATTTTTATATTGGGGGGGGGGGAACTGTAATGAAGTACTGAAACAAACTAACTAACTAACTAACTAACTAAAAAATAAAGCTTTTTAAATATTTATTTCACAGTGCATTACCTGTGATTGAAGAACTTGCACTATTTTGTACTTGTGTTTCTTGAACAGTAATTTCTAGTTTTGAACTTGTCTTTCAAGTTGTGTTTCTTGAACAGTAACTTCTAATTTTGAACCTGAAAGGACTTTGAAAATGAGGAGTAGTTTTAAAAGGGCTAACAATAGAAGTGTCTAAAGTAGCTCTTTGGATCCTAGACATTAAACACTTTTCTGGTAAAAGAACTCTAGGTGGTGTATATTACCAAGCACTAATCCCACTGAATTCAATGGTATTTACTTTTTAGGAAGTATGCAAGAGATTGCAGCATTACTTGTTGACTAGTACCACTTGGAATTACAGCCTTGAACAAACTTTCCCAGCTTCCAAAAAAAGGGAACAAAATACTGAAAAGCAAACAGAACCATTTTCCAATCTACTATGCCTAGGATAATGGCAATCCTGATGCCTCCCCTCAGTACAAGCACAAAATGCAATCAGTGTCAGGCAATGGCTAACAGCTCATTACATTAATGAACAGCAGAGAAAGAGAAAGCCTTTGTAATGTGCTGACATGATAATGACAGCTTCTCATTAACTATATACCAGAGAAAATCCAGGGCCAAGGAGACAACGATCCAAGGAACTGGAAGACAGGGGAATAAATATCCATGACTCTCGCAGCAATGGAGATACTTCATGGCCCTTGCAGAAGTCATTTCCTCAACCTGACATGGGCTTTCTGAACTGTTAAGGAAAACACATTTTCATGAAGTGCATTGAAGGATGGGGTAAGAAATGCTTGGTAAGCAACTGATCCTTCAAAGAGCTTTGAAAATATATGTGGACTTCAATACCCTTCCTCAAAAAACCATAACGATATTATTCAATAGCAGTACAGTGGAACCTCAGTTTTCGAACGTCTCCGAAGAACATTTCTGCCTTCGAACGGAGAAAACACGAAAGTAACTGCTGTCGTTTTGAGTTTTCCTGTTGTACTGAGGTTTCCGCTTTCAGTTTCCATTTTTTTGAACGTTTCAGAAGTCGAATAGTCATCTGGAATGGATTATGTTCGAAAACAGAGGTTCCAATATATGGATTATGTTCGAAAACTGTGGGATAATACATCAAGTGATGGGAGAGAAGCACTGGTAGCACTGTCTCCAGTTTCTACTGTACTCATAGAATTTTAAAAGAAAGGGAACAACATGCGTGTTGTCCTGTATCAAAATGGAATCTGGGTAGCCCTCCACACATTTCAGCTGTCCTTTGTAGGCAACCAAAATTTTGTGGGGGCTAGGACCTGGAGGGGTGAAGTCTTGTCCCTTATATAGTGCTGCTTCCCAGAACGGCAACCCAAGCCTGGAGCCAGGGGTAAGGGAAGGGAAATCATTCCAGCAATTGTGTACAAAGCTTTGGTGGGTGGTGGAGACATACACCTGAAGGAGCACAACCTCTCAGCCCAATTCCTTCCACCTCTATTACACCTTTGCCAACTAAATACAAGGGCAAACAGTTGATAAGGATCTGTCATTTGATCTGTGACTAATATAGTCTATTAGTGAAGGTTTATACCTCTCATCCCCTTCAGCCAGTGTTGAGTGGGGGCACGGCAGCACTGATGGCATTTTTTGGCATTTGTGTACAGTCACTTACAGTTTCTTTCGGCTCCACTGCCAGAATTACTACAGTCTTTCCCACACCCCACCAACTAAAAATACAGAATACCTGCCAATTAACCAGGTATTGTCCTTCACTCTAGTCCAACCAGTGCCTTCCTGGAGTTCTGGTAAATAGTTGCAAAAAGGCTTCTCAGCTCTAGGAGTTCCTGGTGAGACAGATTATCTAGATCCATTTCAATCTGGTTTCAGGCCTAGTTATAGGGCAGAATGTCTTTGGTTGCCTTGGTGAATGACCAATAACAGGAGCTGGGAAGGTGGAGTGTTCCTGTTGGTTTTGCTAGAGCTCTCAGCAACTTTCGATACGATTGACCAAAGTATCTTTCTAGGCCGCCTTGCTGGGATAGGATTTGGCAGCACTGTTTTACAGTGGCTTCAGTTCATCTTGGAGAGACAAGTCCAAAAGGTGATACTGGGGGACTCCTGTTCAATGCCATGGCTGCTGGTCTATGATATCCCTCAGGGTTCTGTCCTTTCCCCCATTACATGAAATCACTGAGGGAAGCTGTCTGGAGTTTGAGGGGTTCAGTGCCACCAAGATGTGGATGACACCCAACTCTATCTCTCCTTTCCATCTAAATCTAAGGAAGCTGTTTCAGTGCTAAACAAGTGTCTGGTGTTAATAACGGGCTACATAAGGCTACCTCTGGAAAGTGTTCAGAAACTTCAGCAGGTCCAAGATGCTGTGGCCAGACTGCTAACCAGAGCCGGTACAGAGAGAACAGAAACTCCTTGTTACAACAGCTCCACTGGCTACCAGACCATTTCTGGACATAATTCAATGTCCTGGTTATGACCTATAAAGCCATATACAGTTTGGGTCCAGGCTATCTGAAGGACCATATCTCCCTACATGAATCTGCCCAGGGGAGGCCAAAAAGGACACAGATCTCAGGACAGCTACCTATTTATTAATAGGCATGTATGTTCAATTTCATTTGATTAGTGAAATGTGAGGACTTCATAGAGTGATTGGGAGATTTATTAAGCCCTTTTCTGTTGTTAATGTCTCCAACTTGAGCATATCGCTTGTGTTCCAAGTCTTTCTGACAAGTGAGCCACAGTCCTCTCAGTCACATCAGTGAGGCAGCAGGTATCCTATTAACACCCTACTTTTTAAAGCACACTTAGTTGTGGACAAATAGAACAGGGGGAAAACAAAGAATCACAATCACAATAGTTTGGCTCTCCCTATTTCCAACTGAAATATTGTGACTGATACCAAGCAAGTGTGGCATAGAGATGGGAAGAGACATTTGATTTCCACATCTGTCATAGTCCTGGTACCTAAATGGCAACTCTCAACGAGAACAGGAAGTGACGGGAGCAACAAGGAAATTAAGACTGCAGAACTACACCCACTTGTAATTAATGGAACTTACTTCTGAGTAGAGACATGATCACACTGCTTAATCAAGACAAAAGAAATTAGTTCAGTTTTGGGCAATTGTTATAAAGGACTTTTCACACAGCATGTTGTATGGTGTTGGCCACTGGTTTACACACCCTGTTAAAGGTGAGTAGACAAAGCAGGGTTTGAGACCAAAAACCATTACTGTTAGCCTTCACAAGCTTAGCTTATTCAGAGGCAGACCAAAATATGCTGATGGAGAAAAAAAACGGAAAGGCATTATTGGCCCTAAAACCTGCTTGTGAGCTTCATTATGTATCTCGTTACCATTGTGGGTAGCAGGATGCTACCCACAATTTTAGTTAAGCTGTGAACAAAACACAGTGCTTCATAAACCTTGGCAAACACCACTGTTCTGGAGCATGAATCTTTTTATTCTGCATACTATACAACTGATGGAAAAATGATCAGTCTAAAAAAGTTTCCAGAGTTGCTTACAAAGTAATGAGATTAGACAATCATAATGTTGGTCTCCCTATGAGGGGGAAAGTTAAAATCAGGTCAATAAATCTTCATCAGGGAGATGGGAAAAGACAGCAAGCACTGTTATAGTTTTATTTGTAGGCAGTGAGAAAGTGTGGAAGGAAGGGCCAGTGGCTGGAAATAAGTGGGGAAATAAGTGAGATGGTGGAGACAGGTGGAAAAATGAGTAGTGAAAAAAGATCATCATTATTCAGACCTGCTTAAATTTATATACCACCCTTCATCCGAAAATCACAGGGTGGTTTACAACATAAAAACAAAACATATAAAAAGGAGTAGCCAGAGAGAACAAGAAGTGAATGGAGCTAAGAGAGCCGGAGGAAGAGCAAAGGGATGGGGCTGGGAAGGAACCAGAGGATGGATGAAGGTGAAGAGGAAGGCAGCACAAGCGTGCTGTGCTCTCATAGCCTCATAAAGGTAGTTCCCCTCCAACCTGGCTCTCCGCTGCCTCAGAGCCTGTGCTGGTAACAGTAATATAATATAGCCTTAATGAATACAAGTAAAACAATAATGTGTTGATAGGGATAAGCTGCCTTCCCTACTTTTTTTGGCGTCCCCCACCGGAACATTTAGGCCTCCTACGGGCCTGCCATAACACACACAACCGGAATTTCACACAGCAGAGTAGTAGGGCACATATCTGAGAAGGCGAAGCGTCTCTCCTTCGTAAATAATAATAATAATAATATCTGTGACTCTTTGGCTGGCATAGCCGGAACAAGGGCCTCAGCGGCACACGGCAGGGGAGCCCTTCCTGGAGCGAGAAGACCGTGCATGCACAAACTCACCCAACTGCCATTCCCCGAGTGGCAAACGATGCCGGGCCGCGTCGAGCGAAACCCCTCACGAAGCAGCAACAAGAAGCGGGGAAGCAACCAGTGGCCGCATCCGGCTCCGCGGATCTGTGCACCAGGCCGCCAGATAATCCTCGAGGGCGGAAGGGAGAGAGGGCGAGAACTTGCCGCGTTGGGTCTAAAGCAGGAAGAACGGTCGACTAACCTCATAGCGCTTCGTTGTAAGCAACGTTCCGGATGCTGTCCCTGTTTCCTACCCGGCCCCACATGTCGACGCACACGGAGGAAAGCGAGCCCGGCTGAGGAGAGACGCCGTCGTCATGGCGACCGAAGGCCGCTCGGAGCAGATGGAGAAGCCGCGGCGCTTTGTGAGTGAGCGTTTGTCTTCACGCTACTTAATTCTCCGTTTGGGTAGAATCGAGAGCCTCTCTTCTTCTCCTCCCCTGCAGGGGCCTGGGCTTAGTTTTATCGCTTCCAGAGAAAATTTAAGGGAAGCTTCGCTTAGCCTTTTCTTGCTTCTTCGAGCAACGGGTCTAAGCGGGTGTTTAGCCCGCTCTAAATATTGCCTATTTTCAGCACCCTTATCCCCAATCTGGAGACGCTAGAGGAGAAATTTGTATGGAGTCGCATTCTATATAAATTGCTGGGGGCGGGCGGGGAGGAGGCAATTCCTAAGCCCTAAGATAAGGAACATATGGAAACTAGGGGGGGGGGGGCGGAGATAGGAATGCCTCTGTTTTTTCCTGAGCTACCTCACTTTAAAATAGCAAGAGTTCTGGGTTTAGAAAAGTAGAGCAAAACTTCTTTTTTGTCATAAGTTAGTTCTAGTTAAGGATGTAGACTGGGGCCTTCTTTGGTTGCTATGCAGCCAACTTTTATTCAGAATAGACCCACTGCAATGAATGGACCTAACTTGGTTACGTTTGTTGGTTTCATTGGGTCTACTCTGAACGTTGAACGCCACCCTTTATGATCAAGCAACAAATAATGAATCAGACTTGTGTAAATAAAGGCTCAGAGTGCCAATGTGTAAATGCCAATTTCCCTCCCTCTGCATCAATTTGATACTGTCACATCTACTAATACAACTTGTCATTTGTCGCTAGCATTCTGATTGGGCAAATGATGAACTGAGCTTGGAAGAGAGTAGCCCCATTGAGACCCTGGTGAAGGTGGAAATGGAAGACGTTTATCCTTGATACAGTTCTACATCTATTATGAGCCATTTAGTTTGTTAATGAAAGCAGCTAGGCAGGATTGATGTGGGCAGCAATCCTGTTTAGTGCTGAGTATGGGAATGCTGCCTGCAGGATTTGCTCCCTTCGTACTGGCTGATGTGAAGGTGAAGTTGTCCTGCTTTGTGCTGGGTCCTTAATTTGCACAGTTCTTCAAAGTGTCCTGACAACCAGCTGGGTGTTGGGCACTTTGGGAGCTGCACAAATGAGCTTTGGGTAAGCCCTGCCCTTTCGGGCAAGCCCTGCCCTTACCTGTATGACATCAGGTGTAGAGTGGGTGGTCATGGCTTGCTCAAAATGACCTCACAGGCCAAATAAAGAAGTCTGGAGGGCCAAGATTTGCCCAAGGGCTGAATGTTCCTCACCCCTGATCTAGAGATACAAACATTCACCTCAGGAGCACAGGGTCCCTTGCTTTGCCTCAGGGAGCAGTACAACCCCAGCTAGACTGGTGACTGGGAGTAGCCACCAGGACCACATAACACCGGTTCTGAGAGATCTGCATTGGCTCCCAGTACATTTCCGAGCACAATTCAAAGTGTTGGTGCTGACATTTAAACCCCTAAACGGCATTGGTCCTGTATACCTGAAGGAGCGTCTCCACCCCCATCATTCAGCCCGGACACTGAGATCCAGCGCCGAGGGCCTTCTGGCGGTTCCCTCATTGCGAGAAGTGAGGCTACAGGGAACCAGACAGAGGGCCTTCTCGGTAGTGGCGCCCGCCCTGTGGAATGCCCTCCCATCAGATGTCAAAGAGATAACCAACTGCCTGACATTCAGAAGACATCTTAAGGCAGCCCTGTTCAGGGAAGTTTTTAATACGTAACGCTGTGCTGTTTTTAACACTTGATTGGGAGCCGCCCAGAGTAGCTGGGGAAACTCAGCCAGATGGGCAGGGTATAAATAAATTATTATTATTATTATTATTATTATTATAAAAGGTTAAAGGCAGACTTAATTTACAAACAGTAAATTGATTTGTAACATAATTTAAAGCAAACACCGCAAACACAGGGAATACTGTCTCTGTGGGAAATGTGATTATCTTTTTTAAAAGGTGATGAAGCAGAAACAGCCACTGAAGTACTGGTGTCAGTTCAAAATGTTCTTAATGTTGAATTTGAGACTGGGAAATTGGTTGGCCAGGTGATGCAAAATGATATTCATTAGTATGAAATCCCCTTTTAAGATGAGATTTCTGTGACATTTGTCTTCCCTGCAAATGATGATAAACATTGGGGTGAAAAGAAACAAATCATTAGGGTGTTGCCACAGCCAAGTGTATATTCCTGTGGGCAGTGCAACTTCCCACATGGACTTTGATGCTGACCTGCAGCTTGTGAATGCATAGTCAAGTGTCATATACACAGGGTCTTGCTTCTGAGACATTTATTTGTGGGTGTCTGTCAGAGAATTGTCACATGTTATGTTGGTCACAAATCATTTTCCAGAAAACTTTCCCCCCACTGTTTCCAATAATCTTTACCATATGTTTGACAAACAGAACTGCTTCCTAGTTCTGCTGGAACTCTCAGCGGCCTTTGGTACCATCAACCATGACATCGTTCTGGACCATCTAGAGGAGCTGGGGGCACTGTTATACAGTGGTTCTGCTCCTTCCTCCTGGGCCGCGTCCAGAAAGTGGTGTTGGGTGATGAGTGTTGTGGGGTGCCTCACTTGTGGGGTGCTTCAGGGTGCTGTCCTCTCCCCCATGCTTTTTAACATCTATATGAAGCAGCTGAGAGAGATCATCAGGGGGTTTGGGCAGGGTGTTCATCAGTATGCAGATGACACCCAGCTGTACCTCTCTTTTAAATCAGAACCAGTGAAGGCAGCTAGTGTCCTGTGTGAGTGTCTGGAGGTGGTTGGAGGATGGATGGCAGCTAATGGAGTAAGGCTGAATCGTGGACAAGACAGAAGTACTGTTTTGGGGTTTCAGGGGGCGGGCAGGTGTGGAGGACTCCCTGGTCCTCAATGTGATAACTGTGACCCTGAAGGATCAGGTGCGCAGCCTGGGAGTCATTTTAGACTTACAGCTGTCCATGGAGGTGCATGTCAATTCTGTGCCCAGGGCAGCTGTCTACTAGCTCCATCTGTTACGCAGGTTAAAACCCTACCTGCCCGCAGACTGTCTCGCCAGAGAGGTGTATGCTCTAGTTAATCTCTCGCTTGGACTACTGCAATGCGCTCTATGTGGGGCTACCTTTGAAGGTGACCTGGAAACTACAACTAATCCAGGATGTGGCAGCTAGACTGGTGACTGGGAGTGGCCGCCAAGCCATATAACACTGGTCCTGAAAGACCTACATTGACTCCCAGTACATTTCCAAGCACAATCAAAGTATTGGTGCTGACCTTTAAAGCCCTAAATGGCCTTGGCCCGGTATACCTGAAGGAAAGTCTCCACTCCCATTGTTTAGCCTGGACACTGAGGTCCAGCTCCAAGGGCCTTCTGGTGGTTCCCTCTGTGAGAAGTGAGGTTACAGGGGACCAGGCAGAGGGTCTTCTTGGTAGTAGCGCCCACCCTGTGGAACTCCCTCCCATTAGATGTCAAGGAAATAAACAACTATCTGACTTTTAGAAGACATCTGAAGGCAACCCTGTGTTGGGAAATTTTAAATGTCCAATATTTTACCATTTTTTATGTGCTGTAAGCTGCCTAGAGTGGTTGAGGAAACCCAGCCACATAGGCGGGGCATAAATAATAACATTAGTAGTAGTAGTAGTAGTAGTAGTAGTAGTATTACTTTCTCATGAAACATTAGCTTTATATGTAAATTGCTGCAGATGGATCCCTCCCCCCCCCCCGATTCATACTTTTAGAGAAAAGAGTCAATCACCAATCTCCTATGACCCTTCTGAGAAAAACCCCTGGTGACTTCTGCTTCAGTGTAGAAGAGTTTGGATTTGATATCCCGCTTTATCACTACCTGAAGGAGTCTCAAAGCGGCTAACATTCTCCTTTCCCTTCCTCCCCCACAACAAATGCTCTGTGAGGTGAGTGGGCCTGAGAGACTTCAAAGAAGTGTGACTGGCCCAAGGTCACCCAGCAGCTGCAGGTGGAGGAGTGGAGACACAAACCTGGTTCACCAGATTACGTGTCTACCGCTCTTAACCACTACACTACACTGGTATCTGAAAAAATGTGCATGCACACGGAAGCTTATACCCAGAACCAACTTAGTTAGTCTCTAAGTCGCTACTGAACATTTTTTAAATTTTTTTAAGTAAAGTTATCCAAGTTTCAGATAAATTATTGGGAATGCAAAATGATTATGCTGATCTCATCTTTTAAAATACAATAAAAAGAAAGCTTTTAAACTGCTTCATTATTTTTTGTAAGATCAAGCCACCAACAGACAAATTGTTTAATGTTATTTGGATTTCTCCATTGATTTTTATGGCAGTTAAGCGCTTCTGTCCCTGGGGATATTTCAAAATAACTTCTCAGTGTGTACCAAGAAATGGCCTTTACAGACTATGAAATGGTTCTCTCTTTCCTGTTTATATCTGTGTCTCTGGCTCCTCCTACATTTCCAACCAAACCATTCAATTTTTTTCTGTCCATCCAGTTTTCAGAATTCTCCCCTGCTTCTCAACAGTCAGTATTCTGAGGGCACTATACATGCTAAGTCCTCACTGGGCTGGGTTTTTTATTTATTTTGGGGGTGGGGTGTTCCACCTTAGGGGTTGTTCTAAAGGTACGTGTACATACTCTCTCTCTCTCTCTCTCTCTCTCTCTCTCTCACACACACACACACACACACTCAGGGTCAACCTCAGTGTTACCCTGAAGTGGCTGACAACTCCCTCTTGTATGTGGTGGTTGCACGTTTGGCTAAAGTGATGACAACTCAATTATTTGATTATTGTAAGCCTTCTAAACACTAACTATGTCACTTCCATTTTATCCCTTTACACAGGGATGATGCTAAATATAGTAAATAGTTAGTGAAAGTATTAATAGCAGTAATAATAGTACCAGATCTGCCTGCCCTGGTAATAAATTATGTGGAGGTTCCCTAGTAAATTTATTTGATAAATGGGAATCCCCTGACCGAAGGGCAAGGAAGTATTGAGACAGGAAGACTCAAAACAATCAGTCTGTGTTGCCCATATGCACAGAGAGCAGCTTTCTATAGAAGTAACGGGATGCATCTGTACACATGGATCTCAGGTCAGTAGATGCCATGTGGAAGTAAGTCACATTGAAAATAATGTGAATTATTTACATGTTAAGTGCTAAACTATCATAATAAAATCAAGCTGCATGAGCGATACATGTTTCCTAAGTCCGCAAAAATGTATACAGTGTCTAGGGAATTATTTAGGCAGATACTGTATTGTTTAAAATACATTGCAGGACACATTCAGTGCAGTCTTTTGTAGCTCATTAGCAATTTCTTTAATGAGTTTCTTTTTTAGTGATAGATAGTTAAAGTAACAGACAAGTGACAGATTGTTTGTCTTTAATGATTTCCCTATTTCAGGCCCATTACAAAGCAATTAGAAATCTGACAGCATTTTCACTCTGCATTACTGATTATCTAAAGTGATGAGAAACTAGAGGTGATGAATATTAATTGTATATTTTCATATGATTATCATAAATTATTACCTTGTCTAATGTGCTGCAGGTGAATTAAGAGCAAAAAGAGGAAATTCAGTCAGATATGATAATTCAAAAGATAGTATGGTTTGGTTTATGCCGTTGTCAACAGTGCCAATTTATCTATATATTTTCCATTAAAACATCTACTTCTTAACCTGAATTCAAGATGCAACATTAATCAGATGTTAAGTCAGTCTAGCAGTAGGCTATTATTTTATTATTTTAGTAATAATTGTTTTAAACTTGCTTGCATTTATATATAAATAAAAATTGATATTACAACATAAATTTCATGAAGCATTGCATGGATAAAAACCTACGTTTGCTGTTTAAAAGTAGAAATCACCAATTAAATACATTCCAATAATTTTGAACCATGGAATGGATTAATTGTGTGTTTACAAAATAATATAGTTGCTGTGTGGAATATTATTTTATATTTGCCTACTCAGAAGTAAGTTCAATTGGTTTCAATGGGGCTTACTCCTAGGTATGTGTGTTTAGGATTGTAATCTCCATCATATAGTAACTTTATGAGTTTGTATAAAGATGATAATAATTCAAATGATTTGGTATCAAACATTTATCAATATTTATCTACTAGAACCTTAATATGACTGAGAGATGATTTAAGAGAAAATTGGAGGCATTGCTGGAAGGTTCACATTCAAAAGAAAAATGGAAAATTATTTTTACATGTGGCTCTGCTTCCAAGGAGAATAGTTATTGTCTTATATAAGTGGTACTTAGCAATGGGAAAAAAATAAAATGCAAACTTTAAAAAGAATGAAGGTGCTTTTTTACCACAGGTGCCTGATTTTATTCACCCTCCCCTCACATTTATATTAACAAAGTTTAATAGGTAAAGAAAATGTTAATCTTATTAAATAGCTGCTGCTTATAGTAAAATATTATTGGTTCTAATAGTGTTGAAATTAATTTTTCTTTATGCTATGTAAACTACCCTGTGACATATGAATTAGTAGAGAATATAAAGGTAAAGGGACCCCTGACCATTAGGTCCAGTCATGACCAACTCTGGGGTTGCGGCACTCATCTTGCTTTATTGGCCGAGGGAGCCGGCGTACAGTTTCCAGGTCATGTGGCCAGCATGACTAAGCCACTTCTGGCAAACCAGAGCAGCGCACGGAAACACCGTTTACCTTCCCGCTGGAGCGGCACCTATTTATCTACTTGCACTTTGACGTGCTTTCGAACTGCTAGGTTGGCAGGAGCAGGGACCGAGCAACGGGAGCGCACCCTGTTGCGGGGATTCGAACCGCCGACCTTCTGATCAGCAAGTCCTAGGCTCTGTGGTTTAACCCACAGCGCCACCCGCGTCCCACAGTAGAGAATATACTAACCTGCAAAAACCCACTAGTTTCTCCTAATGGAAACCTAAATGTCATGAACTGGCAGGGCAATGGGGAGGAGGAAGAGGATCCTGGCAAGGGGTGTAGCTGGGACTGGGACACACTGGGGCAAGGTGGGGATGGGGAAGGGAAGGTTGGTGTAGGAAGTAGCCACAGGGTGACGGAGGATGATGAAGGGATGTAGATCAGTGCACAAGAACCAGAGCAGCAGGACCCATCACCAGAGCCAGAGAGGGCCCTGTCTCCACGAACAAGCTAGGCTCTGAGTCATGGGGAGCAATAGGCAAAGCTGAGGCAGGCAAGGCCCACAACCCAGCTCCCTTGTTGGCCAGGTGGGGCTCACTAGTTCTGAGAGGAGATGCTTGATTCCTTAGCTGGAGTAGGCTCAGAACAACTGAGGGTCACATGCCTCATCAAGCCCAGAAGCTGCAGTCAGCATTCAAAGTACAAAAGGGCAGCAGAGGTGAGGTGATGTGTCTGCTCAACTGTCCATGTTGATGGGCCTCAGCTTGGGTGCTCCTGGATCTCTGTGGGACTTTGGACATGTGGCTTGACCCCAGACTAGGGACTCAACATACTGATTCACTGCTAGGTAGGCCAGGGATTCAGGACACTAAAGTAGTATCCTTATGGTGCAACACAACTCCCCATTGCAGCACACAGGGTGGGGGTTGAGTGGGATGGAGGTCTTCCTGTGCTACACCCAGAACAGCTCCACTAGCCTCCACGCAAAGAATGATGCTAGCATTACTCCACTGATGAGAGCTCCCCTTTCTGTTTAGTGAAAGAGTGGGTAGCTGAGCTTCCTGCCCCGCCCCCCGTGGCTTCCTGCAAAAAGCCACAAAATAGGGTTTTCTATTAGAGGGGATGAGCTGGCCCAGAATCTGCTAGATCTCAAACCAACCGCACTTGATGGCTTTGGGGTCACTTTGGGCCTGATCACTTAGTCAGTCTCAGGCTTTTTGCAGACCCACACACCTCTTGTCCCAGCCAGCCTAAGCAATAGGACTGTGGATGTGGCAGTGACCCTGCTGTTCCATCATACCTTACTGATGCTCAGGATTTGGAGTGCACCCTTAATTAATGAATGGTTAAGTAAATTGTGGACTATAGCCAAATTGATTATGTCTACCTATTTTATGTAAAACTGAATAAGAGATCGATTCAGTTTGATTTTGAGTCTTTCCTTTGTTTTTGGGATTCAGAAATTATTTTACTGTTAATTCTTTTTATGTGGCAATTTCAAGTTTTAATTTTTATTATACTTACTAGAATTGTTACTGATGCTGCAATAAGAGCAAGTCACTTTGAACTCAGTGGGGCTTCTGCATAGAGATGTACAGGATTTCTGTGTAAAATGTTTTTTAAAACCAAGTATTAATATATTGTTGATCCTCTGCAGCCTATTCTTAAACAGTGTGTCATTGCTGTTATTCAAGTTGATTTGAATGAAATGTTCAGATAATGTTTTGTCAGGTAGTGCATAAATTGCTCGTTAAACTCCAGACAGCAACTGCTTTTTAATCAGGTTCTAATTGTTCAGACAGAGACATAAAAATGTCTGGCATTTTCATTCTACTTCTTGCGTATAAGCTGTAGTATTATGCTCAGGCAGATTCCAAAGCAAGTCAATTTTTTTTTTTACTGCAGCAGTGTAAAATTCCTTCGCAACATATATAGATTATATATAGAGATATATAGAAAAAAATAATATATATGTTTTTTAGTAGTACTGCCAATATGGTCTGTTTACTGAACCTTTCCAACGTTTCTACAGAGAATTATAACCAAGGAAATGAATATACAGTGCCTTGGCAATTTTGTGTATTTGTCACATAATCCATATGCATGGCAGTAAGCGTGGGTGGGTGTTGCTTATGCTGGAGAGATAGGCTGGGTATGAAAGTATTCTGCATTCTAGGACTTAGCTATACAGCTGCAAATAAAAAGTTTTAAGTGTGTTGTAACATACAATATACAAATGTGACACTAGATGGCGATGGTGAGCTATGGCAAATTCAAGCTTTTTATATGTGTGTAGATTGCACCTCAGTGTATGTAATGATGACTAGTTGAAATTCAACAAGGGGGTGTTCCATTTTTGAAACTCATTGAACCACCAGAGGAAAGAGTGCTGCTTCTGAGTGTAGGGTCATAGCATGTCATTTCACAGAAAATGTGCAAAAATTATCAAGAGCTGTAGGCACCTAGCACAGCCTTTTAGCTGAATCTCAAATGTCAATATCCAACCCCTACTTCTTACAGGAGAACATCTCCATTGCAACCTGAATTGCAGCATTGTTGCCTTCCTCTATACAACTATGAATTCTAGGAAAGTTTTGATTTCAAAGAGAGAAGGCATATTGCTACACAGGTATAGGTAATGGAGTATTCTCTCTGTGCTAACCTGCCTTTATTAGCCTGCTTACTTGCTAATTAAGCAAATGTTTTCAGGTTTGAAAAGATTTTAATGTTCAAAGGTCTTCAATACCATGCCTCTCAGCTGGTCTCAGGATGGAACTTATAGGAGAGTGTAGCAGCTGGAGTTTGACATTCCCAGAACCAGTGGGCTTGTCACTCTCTGACCAGTCATGTTTCCTGTCCTTCTAGGTGAGAATGTGCACTAGTGGTTTAATATTACGACTTCGTCAGACCAACACGGCTACCTACCTACTCTTGCTTCGAACATAGCCGAATTGTTTTTAACATCTCTTGCAAGCCTGAGCTCATTCTGAGCTTTGGCCCGCCTGACATTCACCCTGCAACTGTCATTCTAACACACCCTAATGTAATGAAGAGACCGAGCAGAGAATATAAGAAATTTGGAATCATAGGCAGCTTTGGATGAAACCCCTGCAGCAAGCCAAGGAGCAGTGTGGAGCTTCTGCCTCATCCCACTCCACATTCTCTCTATGCATCTAAACTGGCCACTTGGTTAGCCAGAGAAACTATTGTTGGTAACTATATTCCTGCGGAGCATGTGTGAATATATTGCATGACCGAGAGCTCTTCGTTAAATAAAATTAATACATGTCTCTGTGCACACCTCCAGTCTTGGGTTGCATTCAGGATGTTCCTGCCACTGCCTGTAACTGTGAGCACTCAGAGCTTGTTGCTCTGTGTGCTGTGGCTGACTTTGCTGTTTATAGATTCAGGTAGGTAGCCGTGTTGGTCTGACACAGTCAAAATATATATAAAAAATAAAGAAATTGTCCAGTAGCACCCTAGAGACCAACTAAGTTTGTTCTTGGTATAAGCTTTCGTGTGCATGCTTATACCAAGAACAAACTGGTTCACCAGAAGCGACTTAGTCATGCTGGCCACATGACCCGGAAGCTGTCTGCGGATAAACGCCGGCTCCCTTGGCCAGTAAAGTGAGATGAGCCCCGCAACCCCAGAGTTGTTCGTGACTGGACTTAACGGTCAGGGGTCCCTTTACCTTTGCCTTTAAGGTGCTACTGGACAATTTACTGTTTATACTGGTCCTTTCCCTCCTTCAGTGGGTCTTTAAGCATTGCTCCAAAGGAGATACTGTTCTCTTTCTGCAGGCCTTTCCACAAGGAAGCTGTGTAGGTGTTGTGCTATATGGCCTCCTCTTCCTTCCCTTGTGTGTTGCGATGAGTTGTGTGTAGTATAAAGGGTGTGACTGGTGGGTGCTGGCAGTGCTTCCAAGGTTTCTGGGACTGTGGCTCTTGTTACTCCATCTGCGCTTTTCTGGAGCAGTGTTATTTTCCCTTAGTGTTCTGGGCTAGACAAGTGTAAGACATGGCAGACATTTTGCCATTGTAGCGCATATATCTCTCCCCCTGGCATATTAATAGTTAGGATTGCTCTGTAAATATGAGACCTGCATCAGAAAAGTAGGCATGTTTAATGTCACTATGATTACTTGTTACCGCAAGCTGCAATGCAACATTTAAAGACAACAGAGCATTGAGAATGTTGTATTTGCTGCTTGTAAGGACAATATTTCACAGTTTACATTAAAAACATATTTGTGAGAAAAGTAATTATCCAAAGATTATTAGAAGTTTGGATATTAAGATTATCTGTTTAATTTTTAATTGGCTTTTTTCAAGATAATTGGGTTTATTCCCATGTGTTTGTGAAAAAGGGGCAATGGGCTAATTGGCTTTGATGACATATATTCTTCAGAAAATATGAAGTAATTCTGACATTCTTAACATTTGTCTGGTTATATAGTTTCTTTTAAAAATATAAACATATTTTGCCAGATATAAATAGCAGGTCATTTACAGTTCCTTGAATGTCCTTCATTATCTCTTACCCTTACTATTTGACACTGAACTGAACACATCTATACTGTGTATTGTCAGTTATTATCTTTTGATACATTTCTGAAGTCAGGTGAAACTTCCATTTTGAACCATGTAAACTTTGAATGATGACATCAGAGTAGAATATTTTGTTTGGTGTATTATTTTCTTTGGATTCCAATAGTATCTAGCTTGTTTTATTTCCCAGCCATTCAAACTCTTGAAGTGATATTGCTGCACTGAAGTGAATGCAACCAGTGTGCAAGATTTTGGAGTGTGTGGCAGTGCTGTTGTGTCAGCTCAGGCAGTCTTGGATGAGACAGGATATTTAGATCCATTCCATTCTGGCTTACAACCTGGGTTCAGGGAAGAAACTGCCTTGGTTGCTCTTATGGAAACTTGCACTGCCAAATAGATGTGACAAATGTGACCCTATTGTTTCTCTTGGAACCTGGCAGATTTCTGTGTTAATATTGTTACTTTTACCCCACATGTCCTTGAAAGAGCTCAAGGTACTTATAAGGTTCACCTCCCACCCCCATTTTATTCTGACAACAACCCTGTTAGGTAGGTTAGGCTGAGAGATTGTGGCTAACCCAAGGTCACCCAGCGAGCTCCATGGCTGAGTCAGGATTTGAACCTTGGTCTCCTAGGTCCTAGCTCAGCACCTTACTGCACTACTACACAATACTGGTTTATACCATTGACTATGGTATCCTTCTGGACCATGTCGGCAAGATGGGTCTTGGAAGCATGGTGTTACACAGTCCTTCCTAACGGACAGACTCAGAAGATGGTCCTGTGTAGCTTTTGTTCCACCCCTTGGTCACTGACATTTAAGTTCCTGTCTTGTCCCTTGTACTTTTCAACAACTACATGAAACCACTGGGAGATGGGGTCACAGTTTCCCCAAAGAGCCAAGTAGATAGTTAGGCTGTGCTTTGGGAATGCCTAAGCTAGTAAAAGGCAGTTATGGTTGCCAGAACTGCCTTTTACTAGTTTAGGCATTCTGAACTTTACATTGCTGTCACATGGTAAATTTTATACATGTTGCTGTAAGCTGCAGTGTCATAATAACCAATGGCATATGTTATGTACTGAGTTGAATAGGATCCAAACTGCAGCAGTCTGATTGGTCCTAGAACAATAGGATTCAGAATGCAGCAGTCTGATTGGTCCTAGAACAATGCAGCAGTATGATTGGTTGGCAGAACTACCCAATCATGCTCCAGATATAAGTGAATCCACAACCTGATTGGCTTACAGTAGAATTCCAGAATTAGCCAATCATGTGCAGCCCATTGTGTAAATAATGTATATAAAGCAGATACTTTGAGGGGACTTTCATTCATTCCTCCTCACCACTATGAGCTGAAATCACTTTGTGACTCTGAGTATATTTCAGCATAATTGGCTCTCTGAAGAAGAGTTGGCAAGTTCATAGGTCATATCTTTCCCTGAGGTTGTCCCTGGTCTCAGACTTTGGAACTCCCTTTCTAGAAAAGCTAGGCTGGCTCTCTCCTTTTTGTTCTTCTGGCAGCAGGTGAAGACCGCTTTATTCACACAGGCCTTTGGGAACTGACTTTTCAAGGAAAGAGTTTTTCATATTACTGTGATGTTTTTATAGTTTTTATTAGCTTTGTTTTAATAATTTGTTTTTATATTATTTAATACAGTTTAATTATTTTAATTATTGTCTTTCATAGGTTTTTTTCCTTTTTATATTTCATATGTCTTGTTTTAATTTGTGTAAGCCACCTTGAGTCCTGGTCCAGGAAAAAGGTGGGATGTAAATAAATATAAAAATAGTAGTAATGACAGCAACATTCTTTGAATGCCTCCAAACTAATAATATGCATCTGTTGTAAAAGGTAAAGGTAAAGGTACCCCTGCCCGTATGGGCCAGTCTTGCCAGACTCTAGGGTTGTGCGCTCATCTCACTCTATAGGCCGGGAGCCAGCGCTGTCCGCAGACACTTCCGGGTCATGTGGCCAGCATGACAAGCTGCATCTGGCGAGCCAGCGCAGCACACGGAATGCTGTTTACCTTCCCGCTGGTAAGCGGTCCCTATTTATCTACTTGCACCTGGAGGTGCTTTCGAACTGCTAGGTTGGCAGGCGCTGGGACCGAATGACGGGAGCGCACCCCGCCGCGGGGATTCGAACCGCCGACCATGTGATCAGCAAGTCCTAGGCGCTGAGGTTTTACCCACAGCGCCACCCGCGTCCCTGGATGCATCTGTTGTAGCATCCAGTAATGGACAATGATTGAGAAGGTTATTGGATTGTTGGTGTTGCCTACTTAAGCTACTCTTCTTACGTTACTATTATAATATTAAAGTTAGAGTGTGACCCAGATATCAAAAGTACTTGTATTTAATCCAGCTTCAATTTAGAAACATATACTGACCATAGAGAAAGTTATACTTGAAATTTTGATTGAATATTTTATTTTCACAGGAAATGGAAAATAGTGAAACAGAAACTTGTGACTCAACTGATGCCCTGTGTTCTGAAACTTCAGAAAGAAATTGTAGTGTTTCAACTTCGCCCTTGACTTTATGTCAAAGGAATGAAGATACTACAGTACTGAAAAAGTGAGTATGGTCAACCCAGGCTTATCACCTTTTCTTACATGCCAACATAATGACCAACCCCCCCCCCCCTTCATAAGTAACTATACAATCTTTAGAAGACATCTGAAGGCAGATCTGTATAGAGAAGTTTTTAATGTTTGATGTTTTATTATGCTTCTGTATATGCTGGAAGCCACCTAGAGTGGCTGGGGGAATCCAGTCAGATGGGTGGGGTATAAATAATAAAATGGTGATGTTGATGTCATAATACTTAGCAAGAGGTCAAATTCATCTCCTGTTTCCCACCTTCAGCTGTTCCTTCTTAAATGCTGTCATGACCTGGGGTCAAATTTCCTTTCTTCAGGTTATGAGTTAGTTATAAGGGAAATTTTAAGTAGGACAAGCCCAAGAAGCACCTTTGCAAGATGAGCCTGTGGTACTAGTGCCCCTTCAGAGTCTCAGTGCTCCAGAGTTTCTCTGAAGCCATGTGTGGCAAAAGAAACTACTCTTGAGGTGGTGGTGAAAACAAATATTTTTGAAGCATGGTATTATGGGGGGAAAGTGGACCTTGATTGAGTGGGCTTTTGTGATCTTAGGTTAGGCATACTGCTCCATATAGTCTGGGATTTGGTTTCTAACAGTGGCTAGCTAAATACCGTTAGAAAACTTACAGGAAGGCATGAGGGCAATATCATTTCCATTTTGTTCCTCTTTTCTGAACATGGGTGCCCCATATACTTGTGAGTTGCCAATAGAAGTGACTGTGTGCGGAGAACGTTTAAGGGGAGCTTGCATGTGTGAAACTGAGGTTAGTCATGGTGTGAGTGGATTGTCAGGGTGACCTTGTAATCAAAACCAAACCAATAGTATGTGTTCCCTGACAAATAATATAGGAGTACAAAGGAATCAAGGTGAATGTATTGCAAATATGTTTTGTACATAAAATATGTAACTAAAATGATAGCTTTATGAAATGAATACTGTAAGCAATAAATATGTCTTCATATACAACACTTGTTGGCAAACTGAATACAGTGGTACCTCAGGTTACATACACTTCAGGTTACATACGCTTCAGGTTATAGACTCCGTTAACCCAGAAATTGTGCTTCAGGTTAAGAGCTTTGCTTCAGGATGAGAACAGAAATCGTGCTCCGGCAGCATGGCGGCAGCAGGAGGCCCCATTAGCTAAAGTGGTGCTTCAGGTTAAGAACAGTTTCAGGTTAAGAATGGACCTCCGGAACGAATTAAGTACTTAACCCGAGGTACCACTGTACATGTAAATATATTAATAATTTAGGATGTGCATGAACCAGGTATCTTCTGTAGCCAATTGACAGGCACATTTTGACTAAAAAACCTTTTTCAGTGGCAAATGAATCATTTGCCCTGGTAGGAGGAGGAAGAGTGTGAGGGAGGCCAGCAGAGACAACGTCAGGGCCTGCTTCAGTCAGACTGTCTCCCCCTCTCCCCATTTTACATGTTACATCATTTGTCTTAGCACTTTAAACCTGTAAATCCCCTTGGGTTCCTTGGCAGAAAGGTGGTACATACCACAAAATACATAATAAAAGTAGATACGATAAATACAAAGACAGCCCAATAACCCCCCTTTCCACAACACATTTAAAAGTGCATTAGATGTCTACAGGCAAAGGCTTGATTAAAAAGGAAATTTTTCACCCGGTGCCCAAAGATGTATAATGAAGGCACCAGCCAAACCAGCCTGGGGAGAGCATTCCACAAATGGGGAGCTACTGCAGAAAAGGCCCACTCTCTTGTTGCCACCCTCCAGACCTCTCGTGGAAGGGACACATGAAGAAGAGCCTCAGATGATCTCAGGGTCCGCGGAGGTTCATATGCAGAGAGGCAGTCCTTGAGGTAATGCAGTCCCAAGCCATTTAAACCTTTATAGGTCGAAACCAGCACCAGTTAAAGGGATGATGAAGCAGGCTGAGCCCTTTCAACTGAAGAGGTGCCTTTCACTAAAGGTGGACCTTACAACTGAGACAGTACTGCTCCTTTGTAAGAATGAATGTTACTGAAGCAACATCAGAGCTTTGCTTTCTTACAGCAGGGTTGCCATATTTTGAAGAGCAAAAAAGAGGACACATTTGCCAACTTCCACTTTTAACTATAGATCTCTGTGATGACTTTCATCATGAAAAAGAGGACATGTCCTGGAAAAAGAAGACATATGGCAACCCTAAAATATTGCTTAACACTTGGAGGAACTTGTGAAAATCCATGTTGCATTCTGTATAGAAAGTCTGATACAACAGTGTGGGGGGAAATGGATGTTGGAATTTGTTTTCATCTTTATCATTCAGCCTTGGCCAGGCCTTACCTTGGATGAGATTGATCTCATCATCAATCTCCTCTTTAAATTCTTGAAATATACTAAGCCTCAACTCTCCCCCCCCCTCTTTTTACTGTTGAAAGTCATGATCCACTTCCTTCTCCCTGTGCTCTAGCTGCCACTTGTAGCACTCACCTGTGTCTTTCTCATTTCTGAAATTTAAAATCTAAATTCAGTTCAGAAGCCTTGCTGTTTCCTTAAGTATTCTGCTGTGTCACCTTTGGCACAAATGAAGGGGGAAATGCATTATTTCTATCACTGTTGACTATAATAAGGTAACCTAAAAATGCTGCATCTGTTGGCTTACACTTAATTTAACAAAATAAATTGTTCTTGGTCTTCTTGAAAAAAAGTAAAGTAAACCTTAATCCTGAACTGAACTCACAAGGCAAACTATACCATTAAGTACATTCCCATGTATGGAAAAGGATTATGAAGCCATCCTCTTAATAAATAATCTTAGTGAATAAAGGCAACGAACTACAATAGGAACAGAGAAAAATGCTACATACAGTGGTACCTCGGGTTAAGTACTTAATTCGTTCCGGAGGTCCATTCTTAACCTGAAACTGTTCTTAACCTGAAGCACCACTTTAGCTAATGGGGCCTCCTGCTGCTGGCACGCCACCGGAGCATGATTCATCCTGAAGTAAAGTTCTTAACCTGAAGCACTATTTCTGGGTTAGCGGAGTCTGTAACCTGAAGCGTATGTAACCTGAAGCGTATGTAACCCGAGGTACCACTGTAGATATATTTCAAAACGTTACATGCAAACAGATCATCTAAATATCTGGGTAGCTTTTTCATGTGTAATATTTAGGGTATTACTGGTTAAAAGAAATAATTCCCAGCCAGCTCATCTGTTGTAATTGAAAACACCTGAAGGAGAGAGTAGGTTGGGGGTGTCTGCTTTAAAGTTTAAAACCAGCACTTTGAATTGTGCTCAGATATGTATTTGTATTCAGTGGGGCTGGTTAAAAACTAGTGTGATATGTTCTGTCCAGCTAGACTCAATCTGTATTCTCAACTGATTTCCAAATAGTCTTCCAAAACAGGCTCACACAGAATGTAATGCGGTAGTCTAGTCAGTTACTAGCATTAATATTCTGTACTTTAACTAATTGTAGTTACCCAGTTTAACCAACTGAAGTTATCAGAGCAGTCAGAGCTGCAGTTAGATTCCTGTTTATTTCTAACCTCTTAGCTGAAGATTTAAAAAGTTCTTTGATACATTCTTTCTCTTTGTAGTAATTCCTTAATATGTCAGATATTCTTTTTTCCTTCCTCAATTGTCCACCTATTTTGGTCACATTTTCCAGCATGGGTGCATGACTGGATTTCCCACGTTGTCCTAGTTTTGGGATTACTTAAACCCAATATCTGTCCCCCGCTCTATTTTTCTTTCAGAAAATGCATCTTCCCTAACACAAAGACATCTGGAAAGACAGAAGAAAAGCAAAGAGAGCCTCTGTTTGGCCCTATGAGTCCCCTGCAATCATCAGTAATACCAAGAAGGTCAGAGATTCAAGATGGTTCCACACATCAAATAAAATCAGTTCAGAGAAGTGATAGAATATCAGAACTAGCCAGCTACAAATCAAATAGTACAAACAATTTTTCTCTTATATCACCATCCAAGAGAAACAGACCTGTCAGTGCTCCTCCAGGTCAGCTAAGGTAATCAAAGCTGTTCCATGTTCCTTTTAACTATGACTGTTGCTGTTCTGTCTCCTTTCAACTGACTCAGTGATGATTCAATTGACAACCTCAAACTTACAGTAAAAGACTGCAATCTTTATTTAGATTTTTGATATAATGGTATCATAGTGCAATCCTAAGCTTGTTTACCTAGAGGTAAGTCCCTCTGAGTTCACTGGTATCTAGTCTAGTAGGTGTGCTTAGGGTTGCCATCTTGGTTATTCACAGAACTGCTTTAAGTGTGATAAATATACCTTATATGAGAATCTCTTCTATGCAAGTCACACGTAGATTATTATACATAATAGGTCAATATTTTTATAGCCATAAAAGGCCAGTTGTGCCAGTCTGGTGAACATACATGTTCAGAAATAGATCCATATCTGATCAGCAGGCATCAAGTTTATGTACAATTTGCATACCTTTCCCTTCACTGAAATGCATTATGTATAGGAATATTTATTTTTTATAATAGAGAAGGGAACTGAGAGAGACTTATAAACAGCATAACATATACATCAGAATTTCTGGAATATGACTATAATGTGGAAGTGAGTTGTGCTGTTGGTGTACATTATATGAAATTATAAAGAGGAATTTCCACAAATTCAGTGTGTACCTCAAGTACATTTCATTCTTTGCATGATACTTGCACTATCTCTTATTCCATGCCAGTAGTGTGACAACTCATCAATGAAAAACAGATGGCAGAATTGTTTTGCTACAGGGACAAACTCTGCTGCTGTTTTATTCTGCCTTTAAAAACATATATACAATGTTGATAGGTGATAGTGAGGAGCATTTATTGATCCAACACACACTTTAAAGAAAACAACCACCCTACACAAAATTCAAGGACAGAGTCTTGATATATTTGGGAGGAAAACAGTACTAGGTGAGCACACAAACAGTGGCTTCACACAGTAGGAAGTGCATAGACACCAAGCAAAATTGGAGGAAGAGTATTTCATTGGCATGGCAGAACAACCTCACTTTCTAGACTCTACACTACAACCAATAAAAGTGCACATTTATTGTACAATAAGCTAGAACGGCATACACAGGTGATTAAAAAAACAGGGCTCAACACTAATACTTAAATTGTTGTTATATTGTTTAAATGAATCAGGCTTTGTCTAATTCTATTGATTCGTTAAAGGTTTAAATGGCAATAAGGCTACAATTCTATACATACTTTTTTCAGAGTATGCCCCATTGAACACAGACTTACTTCTTAGTAAACATAGTCAAATAAGTATAATAGTTTTTTTATATAAAGCAAAGCATCACTTTTCAGTGCTTGCATCAAGAAGAAAAAAACTAGTGGAATCTTTATGTATAATTTTATAAGAGCAACTTTACACCTGAGTTTAATAATTTTTACAGGTGAATTGAATTTGAAGCATTGGTTTACAGTTCTCAATATAGTTAGGAAAAGGGCTTATTACTATGATTTTGTTTTAAAATGCAATAATCACAATTTGAATAATCATTGAGAGAGACTATATTAATTAAATTGTAATTTTTGCATAGGTACTTTCTATCTAGTTCAACTGAATTGGAATTGTTTTTCTACAGATCTTCCTTAAAATCCCATTTGGCCCAAAAGGTCCCTGAAGTGCCCATTTTTGAACGACAACCACAGATACTCAGAGTAACAGCTTATAAGAATGGTACAAGAAGCGTGTTTGCTAAAGTTACAGTGCCACTTTCCATTAAACTGGTAAGCATCACTATAATTTCTGTGTAGCCATTTTTGTTCGGATATCGATCTTTGAGTAAAGGAAGCACTTTTTATTTTCACACTTGTTAAGCGTACACATAGTTACTGCATTTTTACCTTCAATTATATAACGTAAAACAGCGGCCGTAAAATGTAAAGTAGAATTTTGAGTTTCTGCAGAATCAATACAATTAAACGGTAGCCAAATAATAACATTGATAGGTAATGCTTAGCAATTGGATGTACATATACTGTGTTGAGGGAAACTAGTTAGGATTTGGTTTTTAAGTATTGATTCTTGATTAAATTTTAGTAGTTAAGACGAGTATATTTTTTTCTTACCTTTTGGGGCTGATTTAGCTGCTGGAGAAGTGCACTGGAAAGCTGAAGCTGAACATGGCTGCGCGACGAGTCTTCTTGGCAGACGGCACTGAAGCACTCGATGCCATAGACATACCCCATGATGCTGACGTTTATATTTCAACTGGAGAGCCCTTTTCAGATCCATTCAAAAAAATTAAAGGTAAAAAATGCCAGAGTCAATGGCTTAAGGGGTGCAATTAAAAATGATTTTCATCCTGTCTTTTTGCATGGTTTAACAAAACTAATGTTTACTCATTTACAGCTCAGTAAGAGGATAATGTGCTTAATGAAAGAAAAATCTACTGACAGCCACGTTTATTGCCCTTCATTAGCATTGGTGCTTAATTTAATATAGATCTGAATAGACATTAGGGAGCCTGCAGGAGGTTAAATGGTGAAAATATAATAAATTAAATAAGAGATTATTGAATTTACTGTTTAGTTTCACTGACATCTAACAGACACAATTCATTAGGCTTATTACACTAGCAAAAATAATAGTTCAGAGTTTGAGTATTTTATTAATTTAGTCATTTGACCTTTATTAAGACAAAGCATTAAAATAATTATCAGACGGCTGATGCCACAATGTAAAATATTCACGTTGAAGTTACACAGAAATGTAGAGTACACCTGTTCTAATATTTCATTTTGAAATTTGAAGCTCTTTTAGCATAATCTCAGCATAATCTCTTAATTTATTTTCTTGTAATATGCTTTCAGGTTTACTTATGAGCGTAGTGTAGAATTTTATATTGCTGCTATTTTCAATTTTGTTGCAAATGGATTTTTATTTGGGCAATATTTTACTGCACTAAATGACTAGTGCATTTAAATACAAATTTATATATGAAATTGAAATATGACATATAATATAGCTAGACTTTATGATCAGAATATAATTGAATAAATATTGTATTAAATATTAGCCAAATAACATTCTATGTTAAGCTGGAATGCGTTAAGAATCAATCTGTAATGCCACACCATTCAGTAATACGCAACAATTTAAAAATACCAAAGTTGGAAGTAGTGTGTTTTAGAGGAGAAAAGTAAAGTGCTTTCAGTTGATATATTGTTACTGTTTAAAATCTTTTATAATTGTAGATGTAGTACCATTCAAGAGTTTATATAAAAATTGCAATTGTGTTTTAATGTTGATGAAAAGCAACACAAACATTCATCTTCATGTTTTGTAAAATACATTAATTGCACTGAAAACTGTTTACAAATGGTTTTTCATTCAGTTGACTCAGACAAAAGAAATAGCTGGTTTTGTATTTTAGAAACAGATTACTGTAAGAATAGCAAATTATGCGTAATCACTGGAATTCCTATAAATATCTATAAAAGAAGCATACCATATAAATACTTTAGAATGATGGGAATACTTAAGTTTCCCCCACTAGTTGAGCCATATAATATATATTCCTGCAATGTTTTGGAATAAATTATATTTCTTCATAACTCATGAATTATGCATGTAGTGTAGTATTACAGATGATATGACAGTCTTCTTGAATGCAGTCCAAATGATCCATTGAGTATGTTTTAGTCTATTAACTCAATAAGGAGAATACATTTAGCCAAAAAATTTTTTTGTCTTCTTTTGGTTCATGTAGGAGTAATGAATTGCCCTGCTGTTCTGACATATAAACAACAATAATCAATATTCACATTGTCTCAACATCTTAGGAGTTACTGCGATAAATCTGATGTTATAGTAATATTCATAGCCAGTGTGATATTTTATGTAAGGTGCAGTTACTTTTCCAGGCATATTTAATGAATGCTTGCATTTTCCAATTCATCAAGCATTTCTTTCTTTACCTCGACTTCATTCTCATCCAACAAAAACTTCTCTGCTTTGTCTGCATCTTTTGGCTGTGTTTCATCATGACATGCACTGCTGTTCCTTTAGCACCAAAATGTTGGCACACATTACTGAAAATTTCACACCAACTCTTGCTGGATCAGCAAGCTTAACCTACCAAAATCTGGTGTACTGCAATAGTATTTGACTGATAATCAATCTTTTTGCTGCTCGACAGTTGTTTCTGGGACTCAGACTAGAGCAGGTGGCAGATGTGCCTTGTCTTTTGAGAAAAGAAAGAGTAGGTGAGGTTGGGCACAGTGTAGCATATTGTGTGTCCATTAAAAGGGCTCTGCTAGGGTAAGTATTACAGGAAAAAGTCAGTGATATGCATAGAAGACCCACCAAGAACATCCAATAGGTCTTTTTACAGTCTGGTTTATAAATTAAATGGGATCACAGATTTATCCCAAATGATTTGAATGCATTCTGTAGATGGATTCAATGCAGTCAGTATTTTGTTTTCTGAATTCTGTATGTAAAAACATTTTAACAAGACTGTTACTGCAATATACAATCCAGGATCATTTACAATAAATATAATTTGTAAAAATCAATAAATTGGTAAGACATGTCACAAGGAGGGCATCCTTTTCTGATACAAAACATAAATAAAACTGACAGTGTGGGGAGAGTAATTTGTGATTAGATGACCACCACCATCATATATACTAAAACAAATTCAAGTCTTCCCGTGTTTGTGAAGCTGGAGCTAAAACCACACCAACCACACACAAGAGAGAGGCATCAGCAGACTTGGCTTAACCCCAAGGTTTGGAGATTTACAAAAGAAAAAAAAATAGCTTAGAAAGAAAAAGCTAAGCAATGAGAAAAATTACCCAGGCAGCGTATGGAAACTTAATGGAAAGTTGAGAAACTTAGGGGCAGGGGGAGACTTGATAATTGAATGTGAAGGGAATTAAATGCAGTAGCTAGAAAAGGAAGAGAAAGAGAAATATATAGATATGTAAAGAATGGAAAGAACCGTCACACTGTCTAGTTAACTGGGAAGCTATTTTTAAATGCCAGAGATAGAGCTGAGAGCTGCCCATCAAATTCAGTGGAGAAATCAAAATCTTCAGTGTAAGTGGGATTGAGCAATAATGTGTCTGCCCTACCCCACCTCCCCTCAAAAAAACTGAATGAAGAGACAAAAAAAATGGAAATGTCATCAAAACAACCCAATGGGGACTCAGCCACACTGACTCACTTGGGGGTGGGGAAATGACAAGGAGGGAAGGGAAAGAATGAAATGGTGTGCCTGGAAACCTGAATAGAAAGAAAGACCATGCATTGTACCAACTTTTGGTGCAGGGCCTCACTTTTAAAGTTACTATTTAAGACCTAGTTGCCATAGTGGTGGCGTTGGCGGCAGCATCTGTCTGTCTCAGGAGACAATGGAGGAGTGCACCTTGGGGAGTGAAGTCAAACCATTGGAGAGTTACAGTGCCTGCTATGGCTTGAGAGAGATATGTTGCGTTGCAGCTGGAGAAGATGAGCTGCTGTCGATGCGCCATAGTGTTTCTTCTCTCTGCACTCACCCCAGCAGTCATTCCTTCTCTGTGCTGTGATCCACAACCTGACTGCTTGCAAGGGATGTCCCTAGCCTTCCTGTCTTGTTGGCAGGCGTCTTTGTAAACACAGAGTTGGCCTGCCAATGTTCCTGGTGCCTGAAGGCAGCTCCCTGTAGAGCACGTCCTTGAGGATCCTGCCATCTTCCATTCTATGGACATGACCAAGTCGGTGTAGATGTCACTGAGACAGGAGTACGAACATGCTGGGAATGTGGACTTGGGAGAGCACGTCTTTGTTTGAGACTCTCTCTTGCATTGCGATGCCCAAAATCTTCCTGCTGCAGTGCATGTGACTAAGTACAGTAGCACCTCGGCTTACGTTACACTCGGGTAATGTAAACTTCAGCTTGCGAAAGCAGCAACCCTGGAAGTGTCTCACTGCATGTGCATGTGCACAAGCTCTCTACACATGCACAGAAGCGGTCCCTCCGGTTGCGAAACCTCGGGATCTTACCGGAGCTCCAGAATGCATCCCACCCGCAACCGGAGGTACCACTGTACAGTGGTGCCCTGCAAGACAAATGCCTCGCAAGACAGAAAACCCGCTAGACGAAAGGGTTTTCCGTTTTGGAGGTGCTTCGCAGAACGAATTTCCTATGGGCTTGCTTCGCAAGACGAAAATGTCTTGCGAGTTCCTGCGATTTTTTTCCGCTCCCCACCCCCTTTTTCTAAGGCACTAAGCTGCTAATAGCCTTTTAGCAGCTAATCCGCTAATCCCTTAAGCCTTTAATAGCCACTAATAGCCGCTAAACTGCTAATAGCGCTAATCCGCTAATGGGGTTGCTTCGCAAGACGAAAAAACCGCTAGACGAAGAGACTCGCAGAACGGATTCTTTTCGTCTTGCGAGGCACCACTGTATATTCATCTAGAAGCCCGTGGATCAAATTTGACCTCTATTAAAAGCTCACTAGGTGTCTTTAGGCAAGCCATTATTTTGGTTGACAGAGTTTATTTAAGCTACACATTTTATTTGGCCAGAGTTTATTTAAGGATTTTTGCTGTCTGGGTTGAAAGAGCTACTTCAGGCATGCGCAAGGACTTGGGCACACTCAAGAGAATGGTGGGTCTCCTGTTCATGAAAAGCTGAAACTGACTTTGGGCAATGGAACTTCTTGTCTAGTTTTTTGGATCCTCACCAGTATATCAGAGGAACCTTCAAACTCTAAAATAATACATGTAAAGTGAATGGGTTAAAGATTACAGAGACTATATAAGACCATTGAAGCACACAAGGAAGCTGTTTTTAGAGTTTCATTCTTCCAATTGTACTAGGAATTATGGCATTTTGCCTGTTTTGTTAAAGATTGTCTTGCAGATACTGAGATATAACTAGGCTAGCTCAAGCTGCACTATGTTCTTAGATTAATTTGAATTGGCATTTTCTGTCCCATTTCGACATAATACATTGGGGATAACATTTCAAAATTTAGTATGGTCTTCCACATGTAAAAAGAGTTTAATTTTTTTTTTAATTGCTGTGAAATGCCAGCCAGGAAAGAATGTTCATTTAGAGAATTTTTTCAAAAACCCTGGAATAAGCATTGGAATTTCCCTAGCAACCTTGACAACGAACTCTTGAGTGGGCAAGCACAAAAACATGCATGTATTTTAGTTGGAAAAGTCAAAGAGGCTTCTTATACAAGTAAATGCATGTGACTAGTGAAGCAATCATGCATGTACCATGAGAATGTTTACAATGCAGAAAGTTGAGTGCAAGTCTAAACACTGTTAACCATCAACTTGAAATAGGAAAATTGATAATGGTGCACCTTTTTATGGTATCTGGTTTAGAGGTATTGAAATATCAAAATAAAATACATTCGAGTGTTTTCCCCACTGATTTTACTTACTGTTAGCTATGAGCTTTTTACACCTTGAAGTTTACATAAAGAAGACAGTTCCTAAAAGCTGCCCAAAATGTGGTGTTTAGATGCTTCTTGTACCAGATTTTCTTAGTTGCCAGTCTTCTAAAATTAACTTCAGATACTTTTGGTTTAAAATCAAGTGACTTTTGCCCAAGGCTTCATCCTGTCTGCTTTTTATTCAGAAACCTTTGAATGTGTGTTATGTGTAATAAAGAACTGCAGTGCTTGTAAAATAAGTTTCCATCCAGTCCACTTCACTGAATTTGTTTTTAGAGCTTATCTGTCTTGGCATAAATCTCTTCTCTCAAAGGTTGATAGAGTGTAGAAATCATGTTGTCTGCATCTTAAACACTGTTAGGTAATTTGGGAGTCAATCTCAAAAATGTATGCTGCCTCATTTTCAATTTAGGCACTCACCATTGGCTTACCCAGAAAAAGCTTCCCTGCCCCCACTCCCTCTCTTGCTCACAGCGATACCACCCGTTGCCATTTCATGGGCTACAGTCTAGCTGCTAGACCCTAGACATGGCTGAGGAAAGGTTAGCCCGGGCAGAGGGCCACCTCTTATTGCTGTTTCCTCTCTTCCTCCAAGCAACAGACTCCAAGCTTTCATCCTGGAATGAAGGGAATAGGCAGTTAGTCTCTAGCCTCCTATAGCATTGAGGCTCATCTGACTGGGCAACTGACCCACTTCCAGTTTCAGTGATCAAGACAACTTAAAAGCCTGCCAGCAAATGAAGCATGCAAATTAATAAACTGAATAAAGTGGAAAAAAATAACTATTAATCCAAAACCTAAGGTTCTAACATAATCAAAGGTAATTTTTTATTTAAAGCATTTCATCCATGACTTCATTTTATGCATTTGAAGCTCAGGGAGATACGGTATTTCTTAAAGGGTTTTTAAAGAGGTTGAATTGAATGGTTGTGGTAGCCTTCAGTGGTATTCAACCAACCTTTACAGTACTTGGAGTAGACACATTGAAATTAATGAGCCTATGTTATGGCCATTAATTTCATTGACGATTAATTTCTAAGATTTTACATTGTGAATTGCCCTGAGATTTACGGATGAAAGGCATCAAACAAATTTAATAAATAATAGTAGTAGTAAGCCAAATTTAACTCTATACAACCCTTTGAGTCCAACAATAATCAAGAAGAAAACAGTGCGTAGGGACTATAATGGGTGTTTCCATTGCAATTTATATAGTCTACATAAACTATATTGCTGATTAGTTGTTAGTTGCAACTATAATCCCTTTTGTATTTACCCATTCAGGGTATCCTTGCATGGGAGAAAGAGCATTTTCAAATGATGGCTGCTGTTCTTTTTAGAAACTGACTACTGAGCTCGCAGTTGGCCCACTGTGATTACTTCAGTTTGAAGGAAATGTATGACAGGTTGCCATTAGGATTTTCTCCTCAACAACAAAAATGTGGTTGTGTGGAATTTAGGCCATTGTTACCACTACTGTGGTACCATTGCAACTCCTCTTCTGTTTCTCATTGTTCTTTTCTATGTTGTGTCACTTATTTATCTACACATTGGTCAATGTTTTCTGGCAATTAAGGTTTCTATTTGCCTGTTAATCTAGTTTCCCCCTGTGGATTTTGAGAAACAGCCTGGCTGCTTTATTTATGACTATTTTAATACAGTGTTTATAAATACTTCCCTAAGATTTGCAAAGCGAGTGTTTTAGATTAACAGCAGTTTGCCAAGGCATCTGAACACAAATAAACTGTGGTTCATCTTAATTATTGTTAGTTGAAACAAACAGGTTTCATACTTTCAAGATTCACCACAGTTTATGGCTTAGGTACACAGAAGTGGAAGCTTCATATCTCTTCATGGTCATACTGGAGGAGGAGAAGGGAGCACAGAGCTCAAGTCATGGTGAGCTTTGTTCCTGTAACACTAAATTATGGTCTGATTGTGCAACACATATTTTGCATGTTCGTTCTGTTGCATATCTGTGACTGGCAAATTGACTTGTCAAGGTTTTGTGGCACCTTAGGAGGCACATGCTAGATCTGAAATCTCCCTTTCCAGGTAGAGATGCACAACTGTCACTAAGACTTATGAGTACCTGTAACATTACTAAGGTTGAGCTATAATTTCCCTTCCACATTCCTATGCACTTGGTATTTAAGGGGATTGTTGAGAGTGGGTGGATATGTACAACTTAAGCTCAGTTTAAAGCACACATTTTAAACAGCATGCGTAGCACTGGGTCATTTTTTTATTACTATTTCAGAAAGAGAAGCAACACAAGGCCCTGAAGTGGATCAAGATTATACTGGGTTAACCTTTGCTCCCTGTTCTCTTTCCACCAAAAATCACTCTATTCAGCTGGTATTTGCAGTCACAGCTACATCTTCTAACAGACCTTAGTTCTCTCAAAGCTCTAGCAAGACAGTTCATAGCATTCCAGAGGTAGAACAGAAACATAGGAATCTGTGTTATACGAAGTAAAGACTATTGTTCCTTCTAGCTCAGAATTAAGCTATGATGACTCTGCTTTTGGCTTTTAAAATTAATGAATTTGAATGAATAGATACAAATTGGTAATTAATGTCTCTGTATTTGAATGAGTATGGGTATGTGTGGACATGGAGAGGTATATATTGAATCTGTGTGGTGCGTATGTTAACGGCCGCACTCACTGGCATATGACACCGGAGTACCCTACCTACTGATTGCCAAGTTACGTTTTCTGAGGGCTATGTTCTTGTTTCCAGGAAAGGATGCCAGATGTAGGTGGGAAACAGTGTCTATTAGCCCTCCCCCATTGCAAAACTATTCCTTGGGCGGGGACTGACTCCATCCAGAACCGGACTCATGTACCATCTTAATCTTGCTACATACAGTCAACTCCATTTGATCTGGATAGTTTTACTAAGTCTCATGCAGCTTATTAGTTCATTCGGATCCTATGACTAAGGGCTTGGTAGGAAGTAATCCATATTATATTGCTAGATTCATGTGTATCTTTTTTAAAAAACTGGATTGATCCTTGACATAAAATTATGCAGAATTTGTCTGGCATTCCATCCAGCAATTATGTTGTGTAGTTCCTGGTTTGGCTTGCGTGTAATTTTCAATTGTAGTTTAGTGCTATATGGATGAGTCTGAGGGAGCCCAAAGCAAAGACTCTCATCTTAGCATTATGTGTTAAAAGCGAACAATGGTTAGTTAAACAAACCAGCTTCATGACATGGTTTGAAGTTGTCTTAGGATCTGGGAACTTCTGCACGCACAGGAGATGCTCTGCTGCTGAGCTATAGCCCTTCTTGTTTAGCAACTAACCATTAAAATAGGAAAAATGCAGGCTCAAGGTTTGTCCAGCTGAGGTTTGGCTTTGAAATTCTTTGAGCCCGGAAATAATTTTACCAGTCTGTCATACAAAATGAGGAGGAATGGACAGTTAGCCTTATGTTTCTCTTGGACATGCTGGGGATCATTCATATGGCACTAAACCAAGGATAGCCAACATGGTGCTCTCCAAGTGTTGTTGGACTGTAACCCCTATCATTGGCTATGCCAATGGCTATGCCAGTTAGGGTTGATGGGAGTTGGAGTTCAGCAACATATGGAGCGCGCAACATTGGCTACCTCTTGCTAAGCAATTGCTTAGTGTTACATGTTAACCAGCTCTCTGACATCTCTCCATAACGCCAATGCAGACCTGATTCTGAAATTTTATACTTTCTACAATTTAGTTGTAGTGTCACATTGCTGTAACCTGGAAAACAAAACTCCTCTCAGTTTTTAGGTAGCTAGTGTTCATTCAGTTGAGCATATAATTAATTATCAACATCCTTTCAAGCTTTCTGGATATTTGCCATGCAAAGTCTTAGATATTGCCAGTATTCTGCCTGAGTTATTTATTACACTTGGCTCAAATGAATCCCTTTTCTGGTTTAAATAGGTAAGCTTATCATTGGTTTATATTGCTGCTTTAAATATTTTTTAAAAAAACTTCAGGATAATGAAAGCAAAAACAATTGATCTAAGAATATACATTATTTCTACTGAAGAAACTAGGTAATGAATCATGAATTCTGTCACTAAGGGTTGTATCTGGTGTGAGTCCTGCTCAGTGTGGACTCACTGAAATTAATAAACATGACTAACTTGGGTCCATTAATTTCAGTTGGTCCATGATTATGAGTTTGTAGTCCCAAAATATCTGGAGGGCCGAGCTTGCGTATGCCTGATCTACTGAGTATATAAAGGGAAATTTTAAAAAGGTACTTGCCTCATACCAAAATGGTAGGAAAGCAATACCAGGATTCTCCAGCAACCCAGTCCCGAGTCAAAACCAGTACTTTCAGTTGATGCCAGACATTAACTGACAACCAGTACAGTTGGAAAAATCCCCAGTACCATTAAATACACCTTGCAGCTGTATTTAGCAGTGTCCAAACTGTCCAACTGCGTGCAAACTGTCTTCAAAGGCAACCCTACATATAACATAATTACAGTACAGTGGAACCCACGTACCGTCCTCCTTACAAACGCTTCAGGTAACGAGCTCCGCTAACCCAGAAGTAGATGCTTCTAGTTGCAAACTTTGCCCCGGGATGCGAGCGGAAGTCACGCGGCGGCAGTGGGAGGCCCCATTAGCGAAAGTGCACCTCAGATTAAGAACGGTTTCGGATTAAAAATGGACCTCTGGAACAACTTAAGTTCATAACCGGAGGTACCACTG
Organism: Podarcis tiliguerta; assembly: GCF_965153285.1. Classification (NCBI taxonomy): domain Eukaryota; kingdom Metazoa; phylum Chordata; class Lepidosauria; order Squamata; family Lacertidae; genus Podarcis; species Podarcis tiliguerta. Next base: position 72,369,859 of record NC_139534.1, read on the forward strand.
TAATTTAATTTGGTGGTTGCCAGATCTAAGTTACCTCTGTCTAGGTAGGCTTTGCAGCTAGTGCACCAGACTAAGCTGTTAGCTTTCCTCTGTAGAACTGAGTGCCTTTTCTGTCTCCAGTGGCAAAGTCTGATCAGTGAGGACCCCCATACAACTAACTTGTTCCTTCCAGAAGAGCACAACCTCATCCAGCACAGGATTAAGTCCACCAACCGAAGTAGACAAATCACCTACTAACAGGACCTCTGGTTTGACCTTCATCCAATCCATTACAACACCTGGGCACTCATTTTAATACAAACATAAAGTTTATTTCAAAATGTGAAATAAACTGCAGACTGAACCCCAGGAACTTAGAGGAGCTTGGTCAGGAAATGAGAACTCCATACTAAGTCATGCTTTGTTCTGTCTTTGTTTTTTTTATTTCTTTCTCATGCGTCTCCAAATGCCTGACCAAATCTCTAAAGTCATTATCCTGCAAGATTCTACATCTTCATGAGGGACAGGAATATTGGCACAGAACTTTATAATACTTTAAAAGTACTAAAGCCACCATAAATTTTCTTCTCCAAATGTTCTAGCTCAGTCTGCTACATTGCATGTAAAATTTCCAGGTCTTCAGATAATGTTAAGTGAAAGCGAACACTGAGAAGTGACCTTTTTTCTTTTATATATATATTTTAAAAAAAACACCTTCAAAAAATCTACTAAAGAATGATGCCATGTTTCAAAACTATCTTCAGATAAGAAGGGAGATATTTTCTGCTAAATGTCATGCAATTTCCCAAAATGATATAATTTGCTATGGCAGGTCTTCATTGACAAGAATAAGTGTGAGCACATTTAAAATAGGCCATCTTCTGGAAGTAGCAAGTGTCATTGGAATTATAGATTCTCATTGTTCTAATTTCTAATTATTGACAGATTTGGAAATGTTTCAATTCCAAGCAGCATTCCAAACAACAGTATAACACTTTTTCTCATAAGCACACTGAAAATTAATCACTCTTGTCATATTTATGTGAGGGTTTTTATATAAGAAATCAGCTTAATGAACATGGTGCTAAACATATATTATCACAGATTTTTCACTTTCTCTATTAATTTGTATGTGTGTGTGCATACACAAATACATCATGAATTGTAGAAGAGATATAATTTTGTCCTAAGTTACATATTTTATTTAAATATTTGAAAATGTATCCATTATTTTTCTTTGATTTGATAATATTTAAATGCACAGTTTAAAATATGACTATTCACTGAACAGAACTTTGCTTTGGTTCTGTTTTTCCCAGTGGCAGGAGAAAACCAAAACACAGCCAAATTTAACTTCCATTCTATTAAATTGTAAACAGTTATCTGGGGAAAAAATGTATAAATAAAATGTATCTCCCCCAGTAGTGCATTGGCCTAGCAATATAATTCAAGTCTACCATTGACTGGACTTAAGGTGATTTGAACAGTTTCTTTTTCATAATTTAAATGTAATCTGCTTCTGACTGTTGAAGAGCATGCTGTTAGAAAGTTTTCATATTATTGCCCCAAGTCTCCTTCAGTCTTCAACCTACTGCTGCATTTGAAAATCAGTTACGTTGTTATATTCTCCTTTAATATTTCCAGGCAGGAAATACGTGACAAAAAGTTTTTTTCTAATGCTATTATGCAGCTGAGGGATATTGACTTTATGCAATGACAGTACCAAGGGCTCTTTGGATAACTATTAGAACACTATTTTCTCACCAATGTGGGTAGTTTACATTGTAAAACTACTGGTGGCTGTTACTGTAACTCTGTCCTGAGTGTAATATAGATGAGGGATAACCAACATTGTGTCCCCCAGATGTTGTTGAACTACAACACCTATCAGCACCAGTACAAACAGCCAAAGATGCTCGGAGTTGTAGACCAACATCTGGACGGCACCACATTGGCCATCCTGCTATGCATACTTATTTGACAAAATCATGCAGTAATCTGGATATAACCAAAGTCCTAATAATTGAACAGAGTGCTTTCTTCAGAAACCTTAGGACAGGCTTCCTCAACCTCAGCCCTCCAGATGTTTTGAGACTACAATTCCCAGCACCCCTGACCACTGGTCCTGCTAGCTAGGGATCATGGGAGTTGTAGGCCAAAAACAGCTGGTGGGCCAAGGTTGAGGAAGCCTGCCTTAGGAGAAGCAACAGCAATGTAGAAGTAACAACTGAAGCTGTAGAGCAAGCTTCACCCTTAGATCTGATGTGAGTTAAAGTTATGTATACATATTGGCATCTCGTTCTGTGAAGAGAAATTATTCACTTATGCAAAGAGGTTCTTCCTTGTCCAGTGCATAATGGAGTCACTGTACTGTGTTCTTAAATCAGTTGTAGTTCCAGAGTTTTGATGGAAATAATTCTTGACACATATAAATTAGTTGTTCACTACAAATAATTTTTGATCTTGCAATTATCTTTTCAGGTTTATTAAAATACATGTTTACAACCTTGAAAAAAAATATATTTAATTCCTATTGATTGTATGAGTTGCACATATGGATAGTTCACATAAAAGTTCAAATGAGGGGCTAAACATATTTTGATTGGCATACAAGTTGGGGTGTTTGTAATTTTAATCAAAATTTAAATTAAGACATACTTCAAATAATATGTCAAAATGATGCTATTGAATTTAAAGTCTAATGACAACTGCTTTCACTGCTAGTAAAAACATAGCCATTGTGCCTGTGGCAATACAGAATGGCACTTCAGAGCATGCAGGAACAAAGCAGTCAAGTATTTAAAGAACAGGGAGTGACTAAAACTGAAGATAGGAATGTGACCTGGCTATAACCATTGCAGCAAATTGTATTTTGGTTAGAAGACGTAATTATATTAAAGATAGTTGGATTTTCAAAGCATAATTTAAATTTGGAAAAGTTGGTTATTAAAGCAGGAAAATGGCCTTTTGTTTTCTGTTAGGATCTATTGAATTAAATTGTAATAATTTCATTTTTTATAAAAGGGTCATAGTCTCAACAAATGTAATACCAATCCCCACTCTCCCACCACTTGCACATAGAGAGCCAGACCATTGGTCTACCTAGTTACCTAGTTTGAGTAGCTTATGGTGTGTGTGTGTGTGTGTGTGTGTGTGGAGCTTTCTGTTGCTTGCGGTCTGATTCATAGGGACCCATACAGCACATTGTACTATCTCCTGGGTTTGAGACAGGAGATTCCCAGCCTAACCTAGATTGAACCTGGAACCTTCTGCCTGCAGAGCAAATGCTCCACCCCAGAGTTGTAGCTCTTCCCCTCAAGGACTGTACCTCAGAAGATGTGGTCACTATTCTGACAAACAGCTACTCAACAGGAAGGACTTTTGCTACCCAGGGGGATTAATCATGACCTGCTGCCTCCCATGGCCTAATAGGCATATAGGCATGAACCCTCAAGGTGTGAATTGAGGGACAGTTAATCAGGAGGATTCTAATCCACTCAGTGAGGTTGACTATCCCAACCAAGCTTTCTTCAGCACCTTGGTGTTCATGTTGGCCAGGCAATAGCAGCAGCACTGGTTGAAAAATCCTTGACTCTTGAGGCAGTTGATGAGAGACACCAGCTCAGGTTTAGTTATTCTGGTACTCCAAGAAGCCCTAGGGAGCTTCAATGGCAGTGTTGGTGGCAGCAGTGGGAGAGGCACTGCTGCAGAGAGTGGCCAAGCTCTGCTGCAGGAAATAATGATGGTGGCAGTACCTGCCGCAGCAGCTGGGATACTGAGTAGCAATGACTGAAGACAAATGGATTCAGCTTCATCCTTTAGTGTTTTGCACAAATACCTTTGCAAAACTTCAGTTTAAAGAAAGAGCTGCATGTCTGAAATGTTTAGAAAAATATGGAAGAAACAGAGTATAACAATGCAGATTTCAAGATTACAAAATGCAGGTGCCTTTTGTAGCTCTAAAATATATCAGTCCTAGTGGAGGAGCCTGTGACCAATGATAAACATTCAACAAGATGTGAACAAAAAACCCAACCCAACATCAAGTCTAACTGAAAGTAATAGTACCACTAATAATCTAGGAGGGGCTGGTGAAACCGACCCTTTCTGAGGATTTAGTCAGAGGGGGGCACAAAAATCACCTATCGGATGATGGAGTGTATGACATGTTTGTGTGTGGCGATGCACCACTGCTTTCGTGGCAAAATCAAACACAGGAGAAGCTTTGCATCCTTCTCACACTGCAATACAAAGGCGTGCTTTTGTTTTGTTTTGCCTTTCCTCCTCACCTTGCCCTCACTCAGAATGCTTCAGGTACTTGGGTCATGTAAAATGTTGTAATTTCTAATGTGGCTATTGTGGCAAAGTGATTGTGCGTGTGGGTGGGTGGGTGGGTGGGTGTGCTGATACAGCAAGGGACCCTAGGTACTCTTCCGCTCCACGTGCTTTCCAAAGGCCTTAGTCATGTTTTACGTTAGCTGGATCAGGACCACAGGGTGCTATGAAAGCTTTTAAAATGTCACAATCATGTTTTAGCCCTAGATAAAAGATATAGCGAAATTTATGCATTTGAATCAACTGGAAAAAATCACTTGCGCCATCCTAAAAATTGTTTGTCTATCTTAACTGTTAAATGATTGCTTATTTTACCGTATAAGTTGTTCCTATCCTTCTCCATGTGTATTAAATTCACATTTATTTACTGCAGCTTAATGTTACTGCTGAATAACTATTGTGCCTTTACATGTGTGTTGTATGTGGAAAGATTTAATATCTAGCACATCGTAGCAACAAAGGGAGTGCTTTGAGATGAGGGTATTAAAACTCACTCAATTTCCACTCCCTTTTTGACAACTGCAGTTTTTCCATTTTAGATTTTTTGGACTTTGTTGTTGCTTTGAAGATGAAAAGGCACCCTGGAAACAGCAAATTGTTATATCCATTTGTGCAACAACCTTTTTACCTCCCATCCCCAGCTCCAAAATCTACTCCAGAGGGTCTTTACTTCCCAAAGAATCTGTGTGTTCCTATTAGAACGGAATAAAGTAACTATTCAGTTTTTGTCATGGACCTAGGGAGGCTTATCAAGTTACATTTTCAGAATTCTTCTGTACACTTGTACCTTGGATCCCGAGCGCCTTGCGAGTTGAACATTTTGACTCCCGAACGCCACAAACCCAGAAGTGAGTGTTCCGGTTTGCGAACGTTCTTTGGAACCCGAACATCCGATCGGGCTTCCGGTGCTTCCGATTGGTTTCAGGAGCTTCCTGCAGCCAATCAGAAGCCGTGCTTGGGTTTTCAAACGTTTTGGAAGTCGAACGGACTTCCGGAATGGACTCCGTTCGACTTCCAAGGTACGACTGTATTCCATTTTAAATCTGTAAGTTGGGGGCAAGAACAATAGCATGCCCACTTTTGTTCTCTCCTACCTCACCCAGCTTGATAAAAGGTGTTGAAATATTGTGGCTTTTTCAGCATAGTGTGTTTTGGAAAGCAGTGAGCCAAACTCCTGGGATTCTCCCCACACTATTCTTATTATTTAGATTTGTATCCCAACTTTTAGCCAAATTGGTTCCCAAAATAATTGGTTAAGAGTTAAATACGTAACTACTATTTCAAATTCTAGATTTTCTGTGATGTTATGTAGGTCATTCAGACTTATAGAGGAGAATTAGGAAGTGAACTGTTAAATGGATCATTTGTGAGATACATTGTGCATAGTGTGAACCAAAGCAAATGCAGGTTAAGAACCGGAGACAAGAACCTTTGCTTTTATGAAGCAAAGGTGATGAAAAGCGTTTATTTTTGTAGATGGAGAAGTAAAATGTTCCTCTCTGATCAGTTACAGAGGCATGCTAAGGTGAATTTTAATTATGACTAAATTGTGGTATTACTCTTTCATACCCTGAACATCTGTTCCCTTCAGGAATGATGATTTATGCAGGCTATCAGTAGAGACAGCTTGCTACAGCTTATGTCACGGTTTGTGGGAAGATGGGGTCGTATTTCCAAAAATATCAGCTTTTATATGGATACCAGCCAGTGTGTTATTAAGGTAATAGGGGAAAGGGAGCACGATGTGTTCGCTTTTAATTCTGAAGCCAAATATTGACTTTACCTTTTCCCTTCCAGACCATCTGTTGTTAACGAAGAAGGCAACTTGGACACTGAATGGCCTAGTCTTTCCTAAAGGTATCAAGAGGAGAGAAACCAAGCCTGTACTATCCACATGTATGAAGACACTTACAGAGAAGCCCACTGTCAGATTTTTGGTGTTTAAGAACTGTATGGGGCAGGATGGTTATGAAATATCATCTCCCCCAGACCAGAATGAAAAGGTAAGCTTGCATGTGGCAGAGCACAAATATGGGAAAAACATCATTCCCCTAATGCCCTTATATTACTTATTTATCCATTTTTCTTATATGATTGCAACAGAGATTCAGCAGCAGATTTTATTTTAAAACATATACCCACACCCAGTTCACTGGACTGATGTTATTATGCACTGCATTCATTGTTTTTGTTTTAATTAGGCCATTATCTTCCATTGTTCTACTTTGGAATTGCCCCCATTCATGTCCATGTAACCACTTCAAAAAAGACACAGCAATTCAAAATGCAGAACATCATGGTGGCTTTTTTTTTTACTGCCTTGGTGTACTTATGATGTCCATGGGATAGAAAAGATGAATAAATTTGTATCGGTCAAGTTATAGAGTTTTGCAAAGACTTTATAGTACATATGCTTGGTTTTTTTTAATTTGTGTGGAGGAAAAAAGAAAAACAAGAAGGTAAAGAAACTTGAAGGAATTACAGGATATGGAGAACAGCAGAAAGGGAATGGAGAATGGAGATTTAAAGAAAGTAGAAATGGTAGCTTCTTAGGTCTTGCCTGGTGCAAAATGAGAGAGGTAGAACAAAACAAAAGCCTAAAACTTTGTGTCTCTTTGCTTAATCAAGTTTGCTTCCTTTTTATACTCTTTCTCCTAAGCAAAATATTAGGGTAGGGATGAACAATATGTTTTCATGAAAGAAATAAGATTCTATTGCAAGGACCCCAAAGTTACCACTTTCCGTATTCTTCTCTTCCTTGGCCTGACATTTTTCTTAGTTACTCCAACTGACGTTTGGTAATATGGTCCCTTATAGTAATATTTCGGGGATCACATAGAAAGGGAGACAAAACAGTTTGCTTATTCAGAACGAGAGCAGTACAGTGTGGGAAACATTGGCCTCTCTGTCTCAGGGCTCATCCACACTTTTGCCTGTCCCATATTTTGATTGTATTGTGTCTTGATTAATTTCCTGGTCTGGGAGCCTTTCTTGTTCTAGGGCTGTACCTTGTCAAAATCCAATCTTATCCACTGAATCAGATCTTATCAGATGTGTGGAAAATCTGAAGAGAGCTTTTGCTTAACTGAGCTTCAGTTCCGTGGGTAAGATTGGGTTTTCACAAGGCACAGTTATGGACCAATGAGAAAAGTTCTCAGACCCAAGGTGCACAGTATGATCAAAATACAGGTCATGCAAAAGTGTGAAAGAACCTTTAGTTGGCTTTGGCTGATTGGCCAATGAACATTGTGACTTCTACACACTATGTGTGTAGAACTATTCTACGCTATGTGATTGCTGATTGGTTGGTATCACTTGAGGAATGTGGAATCAGCAGAAGAAATAAGAAGAAAGAGGGAACCTTAGTTGTGAACTGCCACAAATAAAGGTAGAATTAAGGGCACATGGCAGCCCCTACAAAATAATTACTTTCTCCCTAGAAAACAAACTGTGTAACCATACAGTGTTGACAAAATATTTTTTATTCTTTCAAAAAAATCTTCTAAAGTTTTCCATATTTAGTGAAACTATTTTTACTTTGTGAAGTTTTTAGATGCTTGTACCATGAGACTGAACCTTGTTTCACCAGCAAAGTATATGTATAATATGCATGGAGAAAAAATTGAAGATCTCTTGAGTGGTAAGTAGAAATTACTATACATTTTGTAGTTTTTTATTACTATAAATGAATGCCATGCGTCAGCTATTGTATATATAAATGTGTGAAAAAAATGAAGGCAATTGGAATTACTGCCTTATATTTCAAAAGCAGGCATATGTATATTTATCAATATGAACTTAGTATCGAGAATTATTATTCCACTATCCTAAAAAAGAAGAGAGAATTCATATGTGAAAGTCTCGTCCTCTTTGATAATCCATAGCATCTGGTTGCAGCCTTTTGTGTTTCAGTCTTGATTTTAGCCTGGCATTTTAAGCTTGCTATGAACTGACATTTGTGGCTACTTCTTAACGCCAGGAAAATAGTTTTTAGTCAGGGTACCTGATGAGGACCTAAGCAGAACCCTACCAGATCAGACTGAAGGTCCATCTAGTCTCGTATCCTGATCTCTGTGACCAAACAGATGCATTGGAAGGTGTGCAAACAGGACATGGGATCGATGGCACTCGCCCCATTCATCTTCCTCAGCAATTGGTATTCAGAGGCATTCCACCTGTAGTACTGGAGGCAGTAGTCAGCTGTCATGACTATTAGACATTGATGGCCTTATCCTCCATGAATTTGTCGAATCCCCTTTTAAATCTCTCCAAGTTGGTGGCTATCACTACATTTTGCGGTAGTGAATTCCATAGTTTCACCCTCTATTCTGAAGAAGTACTTCCTTTTGTCATTCTGTGTTCAGCATCATTGGATGACTATGGGTTCTAGTATTATAAGAGAGGAATAAAACCCTATATCCATTTTACCCACACCATGCATAGCTTTTTCACACCTATCATGTACTCCAGCTATAGTAACTTTTCCTCATAGGGGAGCTGATCCAGCCCCTTACTCACTTTGATTGTTTTCCCCCGTCCCCTTTTCCAGCTCTACAATATGATTTTGGGTTTGCAGCAGCCAGATTGGTGTTGGCAGCTTGGTTTTGCCTTCCTTGTAGCCAGAAGGCTGCAATTTGTGGCTGGTCTTGCTGGACAAGCCAAAACGTCTGGTTCCAGCACCCTACCTATCCTTCTTGTCCCTGATCTCATACTGTGACTCCGTATGAGGTCATGGACAATCTATGTTCTTCTTTCCAGGTCCAGGTTGTATGGGGTGTATGTGAAGCCTGCAATTGCACTGGCCTTTAGAAGAGCTTGGCAACCCCACACTACTGCAGGGACGATTCTCATCTTCCTCTCCAGTGCCAAACCTAGAGCTGAGACCGGGAAGGCTGGAGTCTAGTTTTGTATGCCAATGCCTTCCATGCACCTTGGCAGCCCATTGCTGAAACACCAGACTGAGCCTACATCTTTGGCTCAGAACTGGAAAGGGGGCAAAGATCTTACCCATGGGTAGGCAAACTAAGGCCCGGGGGCCAGATCCGGCCCAATTGCCTTCTAAATCTGGCCTGCGGACGATCCGGGAATCAGTGTGTTTTTACATGAGTAGAATGTGTCCTTTTATTTAAAATGCATCTCTGGGTTATTTCTGGTGCCTGCCTGGTGTTTTTACATGAGTAGAATATGTGCTTTTATTTAAAATGCATCTCTGGGTTATTTGTGAGGCATAGAAATTTGTTTCCCCCCCCCACAAAAAATATAGTCCAGCCCCCCACAAGGTCTGAGCGACAGTGGACCAGCCCCCTGCTGAAAAAGTTTGCTGACTCCTGATCTTACCCATTGCTGTGGTACATTTCTGAGCTCATTGCAGCTTTGAAGACTCTCCACATACTTCCTCAGCTCCAAATGGGAGAGGATGTTCGGGGTTTCTCTTGCCATTCTTCCCAGAGGTGATCCAGGTGGAAGTGAATCCGCAACCTGATTGGCCTACAGGTGACTCCCGGAATTAGCCATTGTGTAAATAATGTATATAAAGCAGACGTTCTGGGGGAACTGCCACTCCTCCTCACCACTATGAGCTGAATAAAGAGCATGAAATCCACTCTTGACTCCCAAGTATATTTCATGCAGTATTAAGGATTGTGAGCAGAATTGTGAATTCCTGTTTGTAGTAACTCTCGGAATACATGCTCTTCAAATTTTGTGTTACAGTTCAAAGTTTGCTTTGTGGCTGCACCTATTCTCTTGAATTCCAGGCCTATTTGTATTAGAGAGGCACATAGATTTTACCATTTTCAGTGCTTGCTAAAAATGTTTTTGTTTATGCAAATCTATCCAGACATGTAATTTTATTACATATATTTGTGTTTGTTTGATTTTTTAAAAAAACCCCCTGATGTTTTTATCTATATTTTGGTAATGTTATTGCTATTTTAATGAATATTTGATACCATTTTACGTAAACTGCTTAAACTTTGTTATTGAACAGTATATAAACCTTGCTAAATAAACAAATACATTTTATTCTAAGGTGCAAAAATAGAATGTATAGCTATCTAGCTTCTAGCAGTCATACTTAACTGATGCAGTTGATCATGTTTTACTTTAATTTAACAGAGATTAATTATGCATGGCTGTTTGTCACAAAACCGTGGAAACAATGAGTAGTTTGGGATACACATTCTTTTTCAAGTCTTCAGAAGCTATTGGTCAAGATTAAGCCAAAGTTAATCAAGTTTAGAACCCATTGGTTTAAATGGTAGTGTTGGGCATTTGCTTTCATTGAAATTAGTAAGACTTAAGTGCTTGGCTGGACTGTGCTCATTGTTGTTTCATTACTAAATGCAATCGCTTCTGGTTATTTGCTTTTACTTTCCTTGATTCTGCACATCACTCTTTGAGTAATACCTTAAGATGTTGCAGTAGCCAGCCACCAGCTAAAAATGTCACTAGTTGAAAGCACACCTAAGGCTAGCATAACAAATTTATTTGCTTTGAGGCTTAAATAATGGTGACAGAGTTGTTTCAAAGTTACAGTGCTGAATGATACTTTTATTGCCGGAGTTCTTGAAATATATTGATAATACAAGGAGTGAAAAAGAATTGAATAATAAAGTTGAACACTATTTTTGTTTGTATAGAGAAAGATGTATAAATATCCTTTCTACTTTGACCTGTGTAGACTTTTTCTATAACATTGTATGTACAGTGATAGAAGTAGGAAAGAGGCATAAAGTCTATTGGAAAACTACCAAATGTCCCCTGCAAATGGGCCCTATTCAGAATCAGTAAGCGTATGATGAGTGATTTGGTTTTGAATATCGCCTTTAGATTCCATGCTGTTACAAGGCCAGCCCCGAACATGGCAACTCTTATTTCCACACACAGTACCTCTTCACTCTCAATTTAACCCAAAAATCTGATGAACCCATTACTCCATACTTGATTTCATGGAACAAGGAGTAGATATAGTTACAAATGATCAATCACAAGCCGTGAACCAAAGCAGCAAGGCATTAACAATTCACACCATTTTGGTCCACTTGCTCAAGCAGAAGATGTGGCAGCATATTTAATACACAGCGACTTCACTCAGTTTTAGAAAAGACATGACTCATGTTGCATTTTAGAAATGAAGGAATTTTATAGGATTTCATGCTCGCTACCCATTTGGGTGTCAGAGTTCACGAACATCTAAACAATTAACGTAACCAGGTACTCTGTAAAGGCCACAAGGGACGAGTATCTAAATTAAATGTTACTCAAGTAAAGTAAAAAATGACCCAAGAAACGTTTCATCCCCAATAAAGCCATGTTCTGTTAGATTGCATTATACAAATCAGCATCTTGTTCTGCAGTATTGTAACACTGTAGACCCCACAGGCATATGCCGTCAATTTAATGGGATCAGTGAAGAAGCAAGGCAGCTGTGAAAGATTGCTTTAAGTACAGCAATCGTGTGCTTGTCATTCTGCTCAATAGTGGAAAAATCCAAATTCGGGTAGGCATCAGTATTTAAGAGAGTGAATGCTAAAGCATCTCTCATAAGTACCTTGGGGACAATAAGATTTGACATATAACACATAAACAAAAGTACACAACAGCTGTTAGATTAGTTTTGTTTGAGTAAAATACGTCAGGATCATTTAAACATAGCATGTGTTCCCTCCATCACTCAGGCTGAGTCTGCAGACCACACTTTTGAATATTGTACACCAAGGGCTGTGAGTCCCACAGTTGCATCACCATTACCAAAACAGTATGGGGAAAAAATCATCCACCTAATTGTATGCTTGATTAAAAACTCCCACCAGTCACATAAAGAACAAAATCTTCTTTAAAAAATCATTTAAATCTATTTGATGAAGGCGGCGGAAACCAAATGTTTATTTAAGTTTTGATTGAATGCCCTACATGGATTTTAAAGATGCTATTTCAACATTATTATTATTTATCCAGGCTTTTGTTTTGAAACACATTTCTTATTATTTTTTTCTACTATTGCCCATAAGAGCACCCTGAGATATAAGTTACATTAAGAGGGCTGAAAATGATAAACTTGGTGGTATCTGGCAGCTACTTCAAATATGTGACGTAGGGGGCCCAAAAAAGAGACTAACAAGAATAAGAGAGTGGTAACCTGGTAGAAGGGTGATTATAATTCTTATACTGTAGTTTTTAATCTGTTGTTGTTTAGTCGTCTTAGTCATTCCGACTCTCCATGACCCCATCAACCAGAGCATGCCTTGGAAACTCTTTCTTCTCTAAGCTTCTCCTTTTTTATGTCCATGGAGTTTTTGTGGCAAAATACTGGAGTGGTTTGCCGGTTCCTTCTCCAGGTGGATCACATTTAGTCTAAACACTTGGCTATGACCTGTCCATCTTAGGTGGCCCTGCATGGCATAGCTCATAGCTTCTCGGAGTTATTCAAGCCCCTTCACTACGGCAAGGCAGTGATCCATGAAGGGGAGTTTTTAATCTAGATATGTACAAAATAACTCAAATAGTTCAGAAGTAAGGCTGAAAGGTTTTCACTGTATGGCAATAGGCCATAGCATCTGAAGTTGCTTTCTTCCAGTGTGTGATATAGCAGAAGTATCAGGTCAGCACCATTTTCCCTCGTCACAAAGAGGCCATGAGCCCCGCAGTCCCAAATGGCTCAGGGCTGGGTTGGCAGTTGCTGTCAGAGCAGGAAGAAGAGGGGAGGGTATGGAGGACACCATTGGCAGGGAGAAGCCTGAGGTGATGTCAGCTCTGCTCCTTTGCCTTTAGAGGCTGGGAAGCTCCCTGTCCTGTCCCACCCATGAGTTGGAGAGATTCCCTAGCAATGGAGGAGAGCATTGGACAGTCAGGAGGTGAGGAGCCAGTAGGGCTGACCCCCATCACATCACCAATGGGAGGGAGAGCCACACCCCTTGAAGAAACATGCGCTTCCAAGAGCACCTGCATGTAGAGAGAAAAGAGTCTTTTGAGTGAGCTTTAATCCAGTCTCTGATGCTGTTCTGAACTCTCTAATAGTGCTTTTGGCAATTTGTATCTATATCCTGACCTGAACCATTCTAAGCCTTGACTGAAGCTTTCTTACTTTCTTGCATGTAAGAGCCTCCGTCATAGCACATGGGACGGGAGTTTTGACAACTATTATCCAATGCTTTGTGCGTTTAGTTCCTCTGGTACAACAGGACTTGCATTTCCTCCCCTCTGCCCACATTCCCAAAATCTGTCCCTGATGGTCCCTCAACCCCCTGCAGCTGATTTTGTGGGAGGAAGTGTTGTTTCATTATGGAAGTCCGCTGAAGCAGTAGGCTAACAGTCTGGATAATGGTCACAGTGTGTGTCTGGCTCCCCCGCCCCCCCTCCAGTCTCATAATTCAAAATAGTACTTTTCCTTATTTGAATTTTAGCTGAGGGAATGAGATGGATTGTATTGACTTTTATTCCCTTTGATTAAACATGCTGTGGATCAACTTGTCTTTTTAGAGACAATTATTTTTCTTCCTAAATAGAAAACTTCCTGAGAGTTCCCAGAACCTCCAAAACACGCCCCCCCCCATGTAAAATGGACTTCTCAAAACCAGATAGCCCTCTTTCTATTTATAGAGTATACCTTTTCATATATTTCTTGTCATATAGCAATACACTTGCATTTTCCTACTTTTCTAAAATGGTTACAAACCAATTTGTTGTTTAAACCTGCTTTCCTCATCAGAACAATAACCGGTTTGTGCCTTAAAAGCACAGTCTTGACAGTTCCCATAAATGAGGGTGATTTTTCCAATGCACTTCCACTACTAATGTCAACATTCCCACGTCAATTTAATCTTTCATTGGGAACAGTTAAAATGTTAACAACACAAAAAAGAGCTTGCTGGATCATGTCAGTGGCCCATCTAGTCCAGCATCTTGTTCTCACAGGGACCAATCAGGTGTCTATGGGAAGCACACAAGCAAGACCTGAGTACCAGTACTCCTGCGGCTTCTAGCAACTGCTGTTCAGAAGTATCCTGCCTCTGACAGAGAAGGTAGAGTGTTATTTGGTCTTAGAATTCTACCTTGGTTCAGGTCAGGAGTGGATCTTGGGCTTAATGCATTCAAGTTCCAAGCACTTCAGGTAGAAGCTAACTAATGAACTGGGAGGATCCTGTATTTATTTGAACATTTCTTCCTGGTGAAAAAGAACCTTCCCACATTTATATAAGTGCTCGAAAGGAAGGCTGTTTCACATGGTAAGCCAGAATTTCACAGATCACTTGTAACCTTCATCCTGTGCAAAGCAGACAAGGAGAGACCAGATGCGTTTGAAGTTACCTATCCGCCTCCCAGTAGAATCCCTGAATTAGAATAGTATTTGAACAGTTTTGTGCATGTTTTGGGGGGAAAGTGTGAGCATGTGAGGTCAGTCAGACAGTAAGTGATAACTTTCAGCTGCTCTGACCCAAATATGATTTGGCGCTGTAGCACTTTCACTTAAGATAACTTTGTCCAATAGACTTGAATGGATAGTTTACACCTGGTATTCTGAGTTGTGATATATGTATCATGCTTTTTGATACAATATCAGGTGATTTAAATTTTGAAAGTTATAAAAATGTTCAGGGTGATTAACAAAATTAAAATAATAAATCAATAAAATATGATTTATAACATAAATATAAAACAAAACAGAAATAGAACGATAAAACATAGTTGATAAAAACAGCAATAAAACAGGAGGGGTTTAAAAGATCTTGAAAACTATGGCTCTAAAATGACTTCAGAAAAGCCTGGTAACCCTATTCCACAGATGGGGTCCCACAATAGAAGGGCCTCTCTTCAGTTGCCTCACTCATAGGAAGCTACTGATAAAATCCTCATTGCCTGAGCCAAATTGATGTGAACATAATGGTCCTTCAGGTATTTGGGTCTCAAGCCACATAGGGCTTCAAGTTAAACTAGTATTTTAGAACATGCTTGGAAATTAACCAGGAATCTTGTTGGCATCCGTCTGTTTCAGGAGACAATGGAGGAGTGCGCCTTTGGGGGTGAGGTCAAGCTGTTGAAAGGTTGTAGCGCCTGTTGTAGCTGTTGGGACCGAAGTGGGAGAGACACATTTTGTTGCAGCTGGGACCGATGAATGCATCCACTTGTGCTGCTGCAGAAGCACCATGGCATGACCTTTGTGTCTTCAGGCACAGGAGGGACATCCAGCATTTCCAAGACAAACAGAGTCTGGATACTGTTGACTATGTCAGAGTCCACTTTTTGCTGCGAGTAACGTTCTGGATAGTACTCTGCTCATTGCTTTGTAGCTGTGGTCTGTGATGATCTCTCCCGAAAAGGTTTTCAGTGGTGCATTCTGCTGGGCCTCACTTGCCTTTATCACTTGCCTTTCTCTATGTAGCAAAAGTCTTTTTGCAGGGTGCACACTTGTAGTTGAAGAGAGGCTCACACTTTGCAGCAACAGCAGGTTTCATGTCTTTTATGCAGGCCTCAAACCACTCAGGGATCTGTTGCTCTCTTTTGCCAAAGGAGGACCTGGCTGTGTTGTATGTAGAGTGCCTATTGGATGTGGTTCCACCTTGCTTCCACACTCTCTTTGGAGCAGTTCAGTAGAGCTTGTTTAACGGAATCAGAGAAGCGTTCACAAAGTTCAGCTCCGACTATTTATGCTTTATGCTTTGTACTATGGGCCTTCTTTGGCTGGAGATGGATCTTGCTGACTACCAATGAGTGATCCATGTCACAGTCGGCACAGAAATCAGTGGTGTGGTTTAAGTTCAGGCATGGTCTTCTCAACACCCAACAGGGATCACAGCAAATGTGAGAGGGAGCTGATCAGCACTGGCTGCTGCCCACACAAGTTAAAAGGGAAGCATTGGGGCGGGTGGCAGCATCTCAGGGAGCACTAGAGGGAGTGGGTGGCCACACCAATAGGTCCTTGGGGAAAATAAAAGTGTTGATGGCTGTCATTGATATGTGGCTGTCATTTCTCCATCGGCTGTGTGGCGATCACACAGGGTCCCTGGACGTTTGACAGTCTATTGATCCCTGTGCCACCACTGTGCCCGCTTCCCCACTGCCACCAACCCGTTACTCTCGGGTACACACTGAGTCCAGACAGTTATTAAAATTGAACCAAATAAACAAGTTTATTTTATAAGCGTTAACAAGTTTATGGTTTCTCAGATAAAATTCTTGTCAGTTTCTTAACTTTAGTTTCTTTACCGGCCTATATCTTCCTAATACCTTCTGACTAATTATCTCAACTGTTTGACTGACTCCTCTTAACATATTCTCTCACTCTCTCACATCAGACTAACCCAACCCACAGACTTATCCTCTCTCTCTCTTCTCTAACTCCACACTGACTTCTTAACAACTCCTCCCCTTGGGTTCCTATTGGTTAGTCATTTTACACTTAGTTAACCCTTTCCTTATGACATACCTAGGAGGACAAGCGCCACAGGCTGCATCCCTCCAATTCTCTGCAGATAGGTGGTACACACAGCCGAAACAGGTGGCTTTCACCCAAACTCATTAACTGATGAGCAGAGGGTTAAATTATGACCTGACTCCTGCAGAGACCAGGACTGAAGTATTTGCTCATCAACTCATGAGCAGAGAGTTTAGTCCTGCTGAGTGCTGCTTCATCAGTGCATTACCTCTGTGAAGAAGCACACCCCCATTCAACTTGACATGTAGGTGGGATCACTCACTTGTCAGTCACCTGACTTCGTTATGGCATCAGATGATTGATATGTGAGTCCCCACCTGTCAAAGTTGGTCTGCAGGGGTGGGTGGGGGAAACTCAACTGGAAAATTTTGTATCTTATGCAGTTTGGACCACAGTCTCTCTACCTGTCCAATTGTGTGAATGTGTATATAATTACCCCCATTGGTTGCATTTTGGGATAATCTCCACCTCAGGTGTTCCTCTAAACCCCCACCCAACAAACTGAAATTTCTCTGTTCTACCCCATGTAAACGGTCAGTTGTTTTGTCTGGAAGAAAGCTCTGTCTCTCATATATGTGAGTATTAATAAGGGTAAGACCCACCTATAAGTGAGGTAGCACAAGAAAAAACACACCCATCTCCCCCTGTCTGAACCCTATTTCCTCTTGTGTTTTTGTACTTTGATCCTAACACAACACTTCTGTATTGAAGATCTGGCTTCTGGTTGGTTCCCTGCTTGCAGACATGGAGGCTTTGCTTCTAGTGACTTATTGCATGGTTCATGAAGCACACTGCTGGGTGTAGGAGTAAGAAGGAGGCAAGGAAACACCTTTGGCCATTGGTGACTGGAGAGGTTGATTGTCTCACCTCACACCTCCCTGTCCCCACTTATAGTATCATGGGCCCCTCCCTGATAAAATGTTGCTTGTGGCCAGGGAGCATAAGTAAAAAGCAGTTAGTGTCACAAAACAGGATTTCTGGGAGGGGGGGAGGGAGTCCAGAATTACCACAAGATTATATTGCTTTTCTGTAATTTAGTCTCTAAACTTTTGAGGATATTTATGGCAATAGGAAACTAGATCAAGACTGGTCACATGGTAAAGAATACTTAAGCAGAAGTAAGTAATCTAGAGTGCAGCCCCGCTCACTTAGAATTAAGGAACAATATGTGTGCAAGCATGTGCAGAGTGCTTTTCACTTAACCCTCGAGAAACTGCAGTCTCCCCGACCACACACATTTATAGTGAAGAAGCAGGACTTATAAAGTGAAGACATTTCTGTCTCACGTGAGCACACTAAACACCCAGCGCTTCTCTCTTTAGAAATAAGCATTGACCCTCACCTATTGCCCAAAGGTTGTAACCACAGAATGCAGGTATTCTGTTCTCCTTCAAACACAAATCCACTCTTAGTCCCTCACCCTTTCTCTCCAGCAACCCTTCACAAAGCTAGATTCACCTCCCCCTTCCTGCCCTCTTCTAATTATAGGAAGACTCTCCTTCTCCCTCAGCCTCTGAGCTTAATTTGTGCCAAGGCTCACCAGGATTCAGTGTAGGAGTTCCCTGCTGAATCAGGTCAGCTGGAGGGCAAGCATCTGCATGGGGCAAACTGCATTTACAAAGAGGCCCTTCTGGGGGCAGCACCCTTTGGGGGCTGCTGCGGCTGCTGCGCACGGATCCTTCATTCCACTAAAATTCTGGGGAAATTCTTAAGTTTTATCAGAGTGGAGGTGGGGGGGGTGGGGGGGATTCACCCACTCCTTTAATTTATCAGCACATAGGTTAATAAAGTGAAATAAGCTTTCTTCATATTCCTAAATCTGCTGGTATCTATGATGCAGAGCCAAGGGAGAAATAAGCATTTTTTGGCTTCAGGATTTACTGATAATGATAAAGAGATTGTATCACACAGTGTAGTTAAGATACCCATAGTTACTAGTGTAAAAAAAATTGCCTAGTATCTGAAAAGTTGTGTCTGTTCTTCAAACATATTTTAGGAAATGATGATTGAAGAGAAAGCATATGTTGTCACCCAGTGCCTTACATGCTACATACGTGTCGTCCTGTTCTCCACTACCCCATCCACTTCAATCAAAAGAACAGCAATGCTATACTAAGCAGATTTATTTGCTTTGGAAGTTACTTGTTTTGAATGCAAATAATAAAAAAGATGATAGTAAAAATTTCTTTATAAAACTGTTTCTATTTTAGTAATTATCAGCTATGTAAAATGCTTGATCTATAAACATATACACTCATTGACAGGAAGCTATGCTCTGAAACAACATGGAGCTTGCAATTTTATCAGGACAATGCCAGTAGATTTCAGCAAGGTTGGTTCCAACTCATCTGTGATAAATGAGAAGATAAGGCAATCAGTGCACACCATGACACTCTGTGCAGCTAGTTAGACACACTTCAAAACTATTCAGGTGTGCTCACAAGGCTTATGAGTCTTACATGGGGGGTGTCTCAATATAAATACATCCTTCATGGTGGCCACTCGAAATGCAGGATCTGTTTTTCTAAGACTTAACCCAGGTCAGATATAAATAATAGATGTTAAGAGTTGTGGGTTTGGGGATGCATTTCAGACTGTGTGTTTCAGCTAGGTCAAAAGAATGCCTTTCTCCCCCTTTTCCTTCCCCTTGTGTAGTTCCTCTGCTGGACAAATGCCTGCAAAATTCCATCACACCTCTGCGAGGACCTCTTTGGGTCTCTAAGGGAGAAGGTTTCAGCCCCTCTGGAGCAAAGATATATATCCAAGGAGTACTGTTGGCCTTGCACCAGCGATTAAAGTCTGCTAAAAACTACTGTGATCAGGTGAGTTATCCCACGTCTTTAAACAGCTGCTTTTTCTTTGATATGAAATGCACTAGTTGTGGTAAGGCTGTGATTGGCACTGTGTCATAAGGAAGGCTGTCTTGTATTACATGAGCTCTTATACGCAATAGGTAGATGAAGTATTTCTTCTGTAATCTCAAAGCCAACAACGATTGAGTTAATTGTGTATGCCTTTCAGTGTGTTGTATGCCTAATCTTTTTGTGCTGCACTTCTCCTTCTAAGGAAATTATATATAGCTATTTAGGATAGGGTCACTAATAGTGAAACATCTGCAGTTTCTCAGAATTCATTTCATCCCCCCCCCCCCCCGGTAGAAATAACTAGAACTGAAATATAGTTAAGATATGTTAAATGTAAAGTCATGTAAGCATAACATTTTTCTTAATGTTTTGAAATTTTCTTAATGTTTTGCTTTGAAGAGCAGCCTTCAGCGATTTGCATGAGAAATCTGTTAGGCATCTAAAATACATTTACATTCTATACCCAGCACAGAGATTTATTTTGTGTGTGTATGTGTGTTTATAGATGAAAGGTATTGAATGTAGTTAGTTTGCATTTGGTCTGCACTGCATGCCAGTATTCTTTTGGAAATATGTTTTAATGCATATTAGTACAATTGACCTAAACTGAACAAATAATGTATGCCTTTTCAGAACTGTTAGCTTTAGTATAATTCGCTTGTTATTTTTTTAAAGTGCTTGAAATTCTTGGCATGAAAAATTATCAGAGCAAAAATTAATATTGCATCTTAAACTGAGATTTACAAGATATATTGGGTCACATACTAAAAGATGAATGCACCATGCTCTCAGTCTTCATGAAGGGAGGGGGGGAGGAAGCGGATGTCAGTCATGCTGTTTATACAGCACCTCCTGCTGTTAGGTTCATAAAGAGAAATGATCATTTACTTTGAAATAAACTGTTTTGTCCTGAGCTGATGGGGATCTACAACAAGTAATCAAGAATACAGAAGCAGGCAAAGGAGCCTTCTTTCAGCAAATGCTTGACCCATTTTAATACTGGTGGAGGGGGTGGGGGAGGAACTACACTTGATCCTTATTTGGTCCTTATTTTTAAAGTTTTTATTTCACCTGTAAAAGGCAGCTTTGATGCAAAACATAGACAAGTAGAAAGGTCTACATCAGAAAGACATTCTTTTCTTTAATGAAAAATATCTCTCAAATGTAATTCAGTTTTGTTTCAGTAATCATAATTTTGCACCAAATTAGTATAGAACAAAGGGCATCTGCTATTCATAGTGCTTTGGGTTTTAAGAGTCATAAACTAGGAACAGTAAAAGTTTGAGTTTGATTCAGAACCCTTTTTTGCTTTTATAAAAGCGGATACCATTTTAAACTTATTTCAGTGTTTAGAAGTAAAAAAGAGAGGTAATATTAGGCAGTTCTAAAATATGAAAGTTATACCCAGGTTAAGAATATTTGCTATGGCTGTTGATCATAGTAAGTTACAATTACAACAGTACAGAAAGAATAAATACAACTGAAGACCCATGTTTAGTAATGTTTGTCCTTTTCAAGTAACTTAAGATTTTAACACTGGTATCTTAAGTATTTCAAATACTTAAAATCACTTTATTTTGGTTAAGCGTATTCTGAAATATTTCTGTTTTTCCCCCCTTTCCCCCATACAGTAATATTCAATTTTTAATAACTGAATGTGGCCCAAAGAACTGAGCACAATAGTCGACATGCACTCTTTCCACACTAAGCCTCCCTCTTCTGGCTCCAGTCAGTTGCATCTTGAAAAACTACTAATTCTTAAAGGCCAGAGGACACTCTGCAGAAACATTCAGTATGGGCAACGGGCCACAGATGGCGTGGAAAATCATTCTCCCTGTGCACACTTGCAAGTGTTTTATGTTCTTGCACAGCCCTGTTTGGATCACAGGCCATTGTCAAAATTCGCTTGTACCTCTGTGTGCCCTCCATAGCTATGTCCCAATGCACAGCTGTAACCCATCTCTTCTTTAATGCATCAGCAGAAGGAACCAGACCAAGCATGCCACGCAGCTCACAGGCATGCCATGCAGCTGGGCCCTACTCTTCTGTTCTTGCCAGAAGGTTTTTGATTGTTCAGACTAGTTAGTCCACCCAATGAGGAATGTGGCTGTGCTGACATGTGTCATGTGAGTGCCTCATCAGCACTTGTACCGTATGTTTTTCTCACCTGTGATAAACTAGCACGCCAGGTCAAAAGGCTTTAGTGGCTATTGTTTTGCCTAGGCAAACTGTTTTGAGAGCGTGGCTTTTTTTTTTGATGATGCTGTGTGTGCTCAGAGGAAGCTTGATTGTTTCTCAGCTCAGGTTTTACTTAGCTGTACCCTGCCTTTGTTTTCAGTTACCTTAACGTTGTCCTTTTTAATTAAAAAGAAAGCATTTCAAATGTTGAAGAAATACCTTCCAGTTAATTTTGTTCCATTGGGGCATGCAGACGAAACCTGCGTAGCAGTAGGTATTTACGCTATTAAAATATTCCTTCTGCTTTTCAGTCCATCTGAATTAACATGCACAAGATACCACTTTCTCTGCAGGTCTGCTTTACATGTCAGCAACAGTGGGCATGCTAGCAGTTTGTTGCATCTTGCCCTTTTAAGGTGCGGGGATCTGAGTCAAAATGTTCAGTCCACACGGAGACCATTTTCTGTCCCTGTATCCATGTCATAAAAAAGTGTGAATACTTTTTACAGGCCTTTTACTGAAAATGTTTAGGGTGGATTAAGGAAAAATGATACTTTTTGGAACTTATGACTTCTTGAAGACAAGAGAAAATGCCCCCCCCCAACAAAATAAATAAAAGTAGAAATACTATAATTACAGTAATATTTTGTATTCTAGAAGTCATACTTTAAAATCACAATGTCCTGTGAGCATTTGGCTAAGACGTGTGATAAGTGATTTTCAGGAAGTGAATGCTTCCCTTAAAATCTACGAATGCTCCTGAGAATTTTAGATTTTTTTATTTATGTGGCGTATTTAGGTGCTAAAACGAGTGTGTGTTTAAACCTCTTGTTTTCTTGATTTGTGCGCCTTAATTTAGACCTAAAAGATCACATCTTGTTTTCTGTATTTAACGGCAAATATGATAAAAGAGCTAATAACTTTGCTTTGACAGTGTGTATTTAAGTGCCTTTACTTCGAGCTGCAATTTCTGTAGGATGAAATTGTTCAAAGCTATGCTTGGAATATTAAAAATTCATTAGCAAGTGTGGAAATAGCATAAACATGCAAGCATGAAGTGCAGTTAACACTTCCAGTGAAGGGGCTGTCCTGTCTCATTAGCATTCTTGATATGTAGTTGTGCTGTTGGTGGGGGTGTTGAACAGGAATGTCATTGTGCTGAGCCCCAGTGTTTGGGGACAAACACTACTGTGGAAGGAACGTGTGAAAAGGCCATAGTGTGATCAGTGAATGAGGAAGGCTGTGCGTTCCCTGTGCTTCAAGCAGGGAAGCTGTCATTCACAATCCTAGCACAGCTAAACAGAGGCCAAAGAGAAGATTGAAATACCTTTTTAAATGATATTAATGATTCTTAAACATTTCTGTCCTTTAGGCTCACATAGTAAACAATTAGTCCTGTCTGTCACTAAGATCAGCAAGGCACAAAACATGGGTAAGGTGACACAAAGGGTAAGTGGTGGATCCAGTAAGAGATATTACCATAGCCATTTTGTATCTCTTACTCCCTGGGATAAAAAATAGCGACCATTCTGCATGGTAAACTAATTCTCATTCTGAGAGACAGAAAGATGTAGTATTGAGCTCTTCAGCTTTTTCCAACCCAATTACATAAATATTTTTGAATTATGTATTTTAGGTGTAGGCCAAACAGTTTAAGAAAAAAGTTTTTAACAAACAAAAGAGAGAAATATTTGTGTTAAGTGGCACTGTATATTATATCTTTAAAAGAAGGTGTAATATGCCAAAAATATTTTAATAATGAAATCAGCAAGCATTTTTCCTTTTTTAATCATCACAATTTTCCCACTAAAAATAGTGCCAGGGTTTTATGTCGCCGCAGACCCTATTCATCATAAATGAAGCATTAAAGGAAATATGCTTCATAATTTGAATACAAATTATTTTGCTAGATGCATTTTTTCATTCTTTAAACAGTTTCACAATATTCATTTTCAGCATCCTTTGTCATATAATTTGATAAGCAGTCCTGCTTGAGCTCAGAGGTTACTTTGGGGTGTTGTTGTTTTTAAACAAAATGTGCTTATTTGTGTCAAGAAAAAGTTAATACATTATTTGGCATTTTGTAACTCTTTGATTTACAGTTGCTGCACTTAAATACTAGTTTTTGTTAAACATGAATAGCAAATACTGCATAACTTTGTTTTTGTTTTTAATCTCCGAGTGTCCGTGGTCTAATACGTTACCCTTGGTATCGGATTTGTATAATAATAATAATAATAATAATAATTGAGTCTGATGGTGGCATATAGTATTATACTAGAGAGTGTTATTTTTACATTATAAAGAGTTATAGTTACATCTTTTTATGGAGTTTTGCATAATAACTGTATTATGCTGAGATATTTAACTTAAATTAAATGTAGCATTTAATTTTTCAAAACTTTGCGAAGATGATGGAGTTCTACAGAGTTTTGTGTGGTGAATTATTGCTTTAAAATAAACTTAGAAAGCGGCTAAAGATGTTGTTGTTACCTGTAACAAAAAGATTCCAGTGAAATATATGTTGCAATTTATTACTGATTGTAAACTTCATAGTTTTGACTAATGTTTTTGAAAAATTGTCAGCTCTTTAGACAAGCACAATATTGAAGTGCTGGTGTTATGATTTTTCTGTATACAGTAGAAATTTGGTAACAGGGCAACAACCTTTGGATCCCTGTGGTGTGGCCTGGGACAAAGAAGGCGGCTTTGCAGATTGATAAAAGAAACTTTTTTTTGTCAAAACAGTCAGACATACTAAACCTGTAACATAGATTCTTATTAAAATATCATTAAAATTCTTTTTTTTTAATTCTGAACTTGAAAATCCACTCACTTTCTTTTATAGGTTTTGATAAGTGATTTTTAGCATGTTAAGTTGTGTTATGGATTTGAGCCGAGTTCCTATATTTTCATGCAACCAAGCTGCATTCTAGTTACTAGAAGTATTTTAAGAACCTTACACTTGTGTCTTTTCCAAAGTGTCATGCCTTGAGCAGGCCTAACATCAGTTAAATGAAGTGAAAATTGCATTCTTGTCTTGATAGAGATGAAAATGGATTTCTGGTCATGAAATAGATGTAGTTGTCACTTTTTAAAAAAGGTGTCAGCAGTTTGCTTCAGCGACTAAGGTGCCAATTCAGTATGACAGTAAACTTGTGATCTGAGCAATCAATAAAATGCTTCAATAACTTCTGCTTCATTACACTTATAATAAGAAGCTATAGATCTGTGGCACATAAAATGTTGATAAAGACTATGTGTGGGGACTGACTGTACTAGTCTGCCTTCGAAACACAGCAAGTGCAATGTTGCCATCTAGAGTTTGTGCATAGGCAATTATTCTAAGAGGAAAAGTATGATAATGGTAAGCCTTGATAGGGAAAACCCTGTTTATATGTTATCAATGGCGCACATATATGTGGAACAGTTCCTCGCCGGGTCAGAAAATTGCCGAGATCATGGGGAAATCAAGCATCCCTTCTTTGAATAATGTGTGGCACATGCTTTCCCACCCGCATTTTAATGGCCTTGAAATTAGTTTCAGTATGAAGGTATTTTCACTGTCACATGCTGTGATGGAAATGTAAGATATAAAGATTTTATTTAACCATTAAACAATAACCTTCAACTATCACAGAGAAAAACTGGAGAAAAACTATCACAGTGCCAGCAATTTCAGATAAGTGGTTCAGATTATGTCTAAATCTTCATTTTTAAAAATATTTTCCCTGGACATCTCCTAGTAGGGCTGGGAAAGACTTGTGTCTAAAACCATGGAGATTTGCTGCCGGTCTGTGTAGACAATACTGAGTTAGATGGACCAATGATCTGACTATGTATAAATCAACTTCCTATGTTCCTAAGGAAACAGAAATACCCTTCTAGCTTGATACCTAACTATCATGATTGGCTTGTGCAGCTGACGTCTATTTGCACAAACAGGACTCCTGCTTCCTCTCCTCACCCTTGCACCCCCCCCCCCCAAACTTCAAGAAGGCAACCCTCTGGAACAGAGTGGTGAGCTATTGCGGGGAGGGGGGAGAATGGGAAGTCATGTTGCTGGCACAACATTGGAGATCACTGTTTCTTTAAATATTTTAAGGGCATAAATGAGCCCTGTGGTAAACTTATTTTCAGCACAATGTCCATTTTTACTTTTGCGAAGAATGATGAGTCACTTGATTGAAGTATGTTGTGGAAAATGCTTAACTGTAGCAGCAGGCCTAAAAACACTTGATCGTGCCCATTGAATTCATATTAAAGTATGCAACAGATCTGGGCTTTTGTTCCATTTAGACCCCTTCCTTGTTGAGAAAGAGTGTTGGTGCTGACCTTTAAAGCCATAAACAGCCCCGGTCCAGTATATCTGAAGGAACGTCTCCACCCCCATCGTTCTACCCGGACACTGAGGTCCAGCGCCAAGGGCCTTCTGGCGGTTCCCTCGCTGCGAGAAGCCAAGTTACAGGGAACCAGGCAGAGGGCCTTATTGGTAGTGGCGCCCTCCCTGTGGAACGCCCTCCCACCAGATGTCAAAGAGAACAACAACTACCAGACTTTTAGAAGATATCTGAAGGCAGCCCTGTTCAGGGAAGCTTTTAATGTCTGATGTATTACGGTATTTTAATATTTTGTTGGAAGCCGCCCATAGTTGCTGGGGAAGCCCAGCCAGATGGGTGGGGTATAAATAATAAATTATCATCATCATCATCATCATCAGTGTCATAGAGATCCCCTATTTGCTTGATTTCCCAGCTATCCCATCCAGTTTACAAGTGGGCTTATATATGCTAAGCATCTGGCATGGAAGCATAGGCAGGAGGGTGTTTTCAGAAGTGCTCAATTTAGCTAACTTCACCTAGTGGGTGTGGCAAGTCTCAAATGGAAGATGCCCCTTGTGGAGCGATAGTTGAGTTAGAGGACCTGACTGTAAAGATTTTAGCTGCCTTGAAGATTATGTACTACATCATCAATTGGGAAAGGAAGAAAAGTTGAATCACTGCACTAACATATGCCTTCACAGTACCTGTGGGAGCGAAAAGAAACTCCTCAATAGCTAAAGTATGGATTTCATGTCCTTCCTACCCCCCACCTAGCTTAATGTCATGTGATTCCTTAGCTCTGAACTTGCATTAGGTATGTATACAATGTTCCATTTCTCCTTCCTGGGTGTTTGTGAAAGAAGTAGCTCCTGTGTTGCTGCTGCTGCTATTGTTAATAATCATAAAAACACACCATTAAAACTACAATATAAAATGCCATATATGATACAATATAACACATTAAATTAGGCATATGATTCCACTCCCTCGTGCTCTAAAGACCTATCAGAACAAATAGATCTTAAGGTGTTATCTGACAGAAAACAATAGGGGGGCAGTCTGATCTCAACAGGGAGCAATGTTTTAGGTCTGAGGTGCCACTACTGAAAAGGCCAGGGCCCTGCTTCATGTAGTAACCCATGGGTTATATTCACTGAGACCAGTACTAGGAGAGCTTCTCCTGAGGATCTTAAAACCAGTACTGGTTTGTACTGGGGAAGGAACTCCTTCAAGTACATGAGTTCTCAGCTATTTAGGGTTCTGTGCACTAGCACCTCGAATGGCCCAATAGCTTACCGGCAGCAAGTATAGTGCTTTCAAGACCAGTGTTTATGTGAACTCATCTCAGTGTCCCAAACAACAATCTGGCAGCACCAGCTGCAGGGAAGCCCCACACAGAGTGCAATGCAGTAGTCCAATTGGGAGGTTATCAGTTCTCCCACTCAAAGGATGACTATAGCTGCCCCCAGAATATGCCCCTGTTCTCTCAAGAGGAGTGCTACCCTGTCCACAGCTGGTTGTCAGCCTAATTCTCTGACCCAAAACCTGCAACAATAGCCATCGTCGGAAAAAGGTAAACAGCAGTAGGCATCACTTTATAATACAGAGACAGACAAGACCGTATTGGACTGAATATAAGCTGCACTTTCCCCCAAAATTCCAACTGTGAAAAGTTAAAGTATGGATTATATTTGCAAATTTACGGTATGCAGCCAAGAGTGTGGTGAAGGGGCGCCCGTCCTGTGCGTAGTGCCCCATCCTCTCCCCCAAGGTTGGGAAGGGAGAGAGTGAGGAAGGGGAAAGGCCTTCGGCAACACAGCATGGCTCCCCCTGCCCCCCCGTATGCATCCAGGAGCAGCGAGGAAGGGAGCAATTTATATTCGGGTATTCCCCCCCCCCCATTTTAAAGGTGCAGCTTATATTCGGGTGCGGCTTATATTCGGGCCAATACGGTATATACTTTAGATAATAGAGCTACTTAAAAATTAGTTAAAATGTGCTTTACCCTTTAATGAAGTGGCATGCAGCGGTAATTTAATTGATTTTTAAGGAATGGAAGAGAGCTTTGTTTAAGGAAGTTCTTAGGAAGTTCATGGGATTTCTTTCTTCATTCCATTTATATCTCACCTGCCTTTCATGGAACTCAGGGTGGCGTACATCATTCTCTTCTTCCCCATTTTATCCTCACAATAACCCTGTGAGGTAGGTTTGGCTGAATGTGAGTGACTGGCTCAAGGTCACCCAGCAAGTTTCATAGCTGAGTGGGGTCATAGTCCAGCACTCTAAGCGCCACATGACGCTGGCTCTCGTTAGTACCGCCTCAGATTTAAGTTATAGGTGTATATTATTAAATTTGTGCATGAAAAGCATAGCGTTCACAATTTCAAACCCACTTCTGTTTTTGAAAAGGTGACTGATAAAGAAATGTAATGCCCGCACACTGCTTTTACTATGAAACTACGTGAAATTCTGCTCAGATAATTTTCATTGGTTTCAATTTAACTCTCTTGAAAAGGCACCAACATACATTTAAAACTTTTTTTCCATTATATTGAAAATAGATTATTGCATCTGAGAGCCTTGAACGTAATTACAGAATTCTTCTATTAAAGGCTGTGAAAGTAAGACTTGACATATTTCCTTTAAATTACTCAACCACCTACAGGCATCATTGCCTCTGACTCTTTTGAATTTAGAATAAATTTTATATTGTTAAAGTGGCAAAGTGAAAGAGTGTGCTTGATAGATTCCCTGAACAGCTTCAACACCCACAGGTATTATTTGTAAGAAAACAATCATGCCGTCTTCAGCTGGTTAGAGAGGGCACAGCATTCCATCTTCACCTGACATCCTATCTGTTCTGTCGACATTGGGTGCCCCCTGCCTGCCACCTACTCCTCCCAAAACAATGCTCACAGGAAGAGACTTGTGTGAATGGACAAGAATATGAATGTCTTAGAGAGAGAAAAGGGGGGGGGGTGTTGAACAGCATAGAAGCCACGTTGTTAAGGAGGTGGCAAAAGACAACAAGTAAAACTGTCTTGAGGATTGATTAGTATTTTGCACATTCTCTTCTAATTAATCAATGTTACCTTTGACTTGCATAGTACTTCTCAAGTATGATTATTTGGAGCTCTGCAAACAGATTGATTACAGGAAGGGAAGTGCCAAACCAAAAGGAGCTATGTCTTTTAGTTCCTTAGAAGTATCGAATTTTCCTAAGCAGACAATTTTAATGAAAATTTCATTTCACCTTTTTTTAAGGCTTAAAAGGTTATGTGAGAATGTTTACGCAGCTTTATATTGTTTTAGTGTCCAGACTATTGGATACTTAATTAGGTTCTGTTTAATTAAATATATAATTATGTATTCCAGTTTGGGGGTTACTCCAAGATCCTATTTTGCTCCTGGATTCTCAGATGGTGGTGACTAGGAGTGTTTTAACTAAGCATAAGCTGGTTAACCAACGGCACCCATTTCTTGAAAAGATGGATCTGCCATAGACACACCAGTGGAGCAGTATTGGGGCCATCCTAACTGCCCCCCCCAGCCCAACCCTATGCATGTATGCTCAGACATAAGTCCCATTGTGTTAACTAGGGCTTACTTTCATGTATGCATAAGCAGGATTGTTGCCTAAGTTATATCAAAATTGAATTACTCTGTACAGTCTGATTTTTTAAAAGTCCTCTTAATTCAAAAAATTATCAGAGCTGCCTACTTGTCTTCTTGTTGATAATGAGATTTTAAAACATGAAGCAATGGTGTCATTTTAACTCCTGAGTGTCGATGGGAATGATAAAGGTTAGGATGGCATTTAAGCCCTCTTCACTGGTGGAGAGGAGCACTGGGGGGGGGGGAGTAACCTTTGGGGAACAGGGCTACGGCCCTGCAGATCTCCCAGAGGGTATGATTTTGGGGTCCTTTATGGGACGCGGATGGCACTGTGGGTTAAACCACTGAGCCTAGGGCTTGCCAATCAGAAGGTTGGCAGTTCCAATCCCCGTGACGGGGTGAGCTCCCGTTGCTCGGTCCCAGCTCCTGCCCACCTAGCAGTTCGAAAGCACGTCAAAGTGCAAGTAGATAAATAGGTACCGCTCCGGTGGGAAGGTAAACGGCGTTTCCGTGTGCTGCTCTGGTTCGCTAGAAGCGGCTTAGTCATGCTGGCCACATGTCCCGGAAGCTGTACACTGGCTCCCTCGGCCAATAAAGCGAGATGAGTGCCGCAACCCCAGAGTTGGTCACGACTGGACCTAATGGTCAGGGGTCCCTTTACCTTTACCTATGAGCAACAGAGCTTCTGATGCAGTACTGAATCTGCCACTTGTGCCCTGCCGATTGCTCTTCCCTTTTCAGGGTTACTATGAAGTGAAAGTCAGATTTACTTATGACAGAAACTGGTGACTTTCATATCCTTAATCTTCTATATTTCTAGGACAGCCGTGGGGAATTTCTAGCCCATGGTCCAAATTTTACCCAGCACAGGTCCCAATTCAACTTGGGAGGCTACAGCCTTGCCCAGACCACGACCAGCTTGTGGGCCGGTAAAGATCCCTGCAGAAAGCAGGGCTGAATTTAATTAACCCTACTAGATTGACTGCATGACTTAGTACCCCTCGGGGAAATGGTTCATGTGGCCAATAGCTGCAGAAAATAGTTTTGCCTGCTGTATGCTCACTGCTTTGTGTAGGGCTGGCAGAGCCCCTTGTGCTGTGATTGGGAAGCACTGCACAAGGGAAATTGAAAGGAGAAAGCAGATTTTACTGTATTGTGGAGAAGTTGTTAAAATGAATTGCCACTATCATCATCTTGCCACTATCTTCTTCTGAGAGACTCATGAGGTTTTGGAATTTAAGGTTTTAGGATCCATTGATTCTATGAAATGTTTATTGTATTTATTGGCTTTTATCTCTGCTGTCATTTATTTCTATGCTGCATTGGTGCATTTATTGTCTTTGCATTGTATTTTAATTTTTGATGCTGCTGCTGCTAATAATAATAATAATATTTTATTATTATTATTTATACCCCGCCCATTATTTATACCCCAGCCACTCTGGGCGGCACCTGGAAAACCTTGGCATTGTGGGGAAATAAATAAATACATTCCTGAATATAAGAACCAGCATATTCTAATACATGGGAGTCAAACACACAAATTGGTAAGGTACTCAGATAGTTTTCAGAATAGCTAAACATAGTGTTTCAGGTAAGTACAGAATTCTCATCCCCACAGGTTCTCTATTTTCCCAGCTGTTCTTTCTACTTCTGTATTCTACAGCTTTGTATATTCATAGCCTTTCCTGTACGATCCTTTGTTTTCATGCATGATTCCCTCAAGTACTAACTGCTTAAACCCCTTCATTCTAAATAAAAGCCTATGCTTTTTTTGTAGGGTCAAGAATGCTGCGCTCAGAAATGTTGAACATAAGCAATAAGGGACTGTACTTGTAATAGGATGGATATGACTGACCTCTGATGGGCTTTTAGGACTTATTGCTGAAGTTCCAACCTTTTGGGGTGGGTGGGCCATGGAATCTCTGCCATGCCTGCTGCGATTTTCAATATGTTTCATTTACAGATGTGCTGGCATGCCACTAGTTATTCATATTTAGCTTTTGTACCCAAATACCTTTAAATGAAGGGACGCGGGTGGCACTGTGGGTTAAACCACAAAGCCTAGGACTGCCGATCAGAAGGTCGGCGGTTCGAATCCCCGCGATGGGGTGAGCTCCCGTTGCTCGGTCCCTGCTCCTGCCAACCTAGCAGTTCGGAAGCACGTCAAAGTGCAAGTAGATAAATAGGTACTGCTCCGGTGGGAAGGTAAACGGCGTTTCCGTGTGCTGCTCTGGTTCGCCAGAAGCACCTTAGTCATGCTGGCCACATGACTTGGAAGCTGTACGCCAGCTCCCTTGGCCAAGAAAGCGAGATGAGTGCCGCAACCCCAGAGTCGGTCACAACTGGACCTAATGGTCAGGGGTCCCTTTACCTTTACCTTTAAATAAAAGAACATGCTTTAACACCAGACCAGCCCCTGCCACCAGAGCTATCCCACCCCCACTGGAGCAAAGCAGGGCTGCAGGGAGCCACCTGCCCATGCAGGGGGGACCCCGGCCGGCTGGCACAGCCCTTGGCAGGCAGAGAGGAGCACTGGGCCGGGCTGCGTTGGGGGCGCCTGTGTAGGCGCGCACCTCATCTGTGCCCTTTCAAAAATTTTGCACCCGGAGCCGTGGTCCCCCCGGTACCCCCCCCATGGTACACCCCTGGGTGGCCCAGAAGAGGGCATTCTCTGTGGCAGCCTCTAGTTATGGTATTCCCAGGCCCCTTCACCATAAAGCTTTCTGTGAATGCTGAAGACCCACCTCTTTACCCTGGTCTTTGACACTTGAGATGTGTAATTTCAAGACTCATCCTATTACTGTGACTGTATTTTTTTTTTTAATTCTTTAAATAATTGTAACCTGCCCTGGGACCTGCTGGTGAAGGGCAAGTAATACAGTGGTACCTCGGCTTACATACGCTTCAAGTTACATATGCTTCAGGTTACAGACTCCGCTAACCCAGAAATAGTACCTTGGGTTAAGAACTTTGCTTCAGGATGAGAACAGAAATCGTGTTCTGGCGGCACGGCAGCAGCAGGAGGCCCCATTAGTTAAAGTGATGCTTCAGGTTAAGAACAGTTTCAGGTTAAGAACGGGCCTCCGGAATGAATTAAGTACTTAACCCGAGGTACCACTGTACTGTAAATATGATGATGATGGTGATGGTGATATTCACAATACTAGAACCTAGACTCATTCAGAGAAGCTGATTGCTGAGAGATTCAGGGCAGACAAAAAGGAAATAGTTTATGCACTATCTGAAGAATTAAGGAATTAGTTTTCTCAACATGTGGCAGTTGCCACCAACAGACAGCTTTCGAAGCACCTTAGTCAAATTCACAGAGGATATGCCTGTCAGTGGGTACAAATCATCATTCATTATCGTCACATTTAACCCTAGGATGAGGCATCATGTCTCTAAAAAGCCGCAATAGTGTAAGAAGGTCATTATCCTCATATCCTGTTTTGAGCTTTCCTTAGGCATTTTATTGGCCCCTAGATGCTAAAACTACACAGGCCTTGATCTGATCCAGTGAGGTACTTCTTATGGAACGGTCCACGTGACTTCGTAGTCAATCATCACATGGAGTGAAAGCATTGAATGTGTTTCAATCTCATGGTCTCCTTCATTGGCCAGTATTCATAAGTATATTAGCTGTTCTAGAATGGAACTGATATTTTGGGCTTGTTTGCACAGTTTCCTCGAAGGCCATGAGTATGATGGTTACATATTATTTTCAGGATCAGGGGCTCTTCTTAGGGGGCACTCAGAAATATCTCTGGGTGACCCTAATTTTTCACTTTTGTCAGACTTGGAAACTAGGAAGCCAAGGTTCACTCTTAGGGTTTAAGCTTGCAGTTAACCATCACACCATTCATTCCTTTACATCCAGGCTGATGTAAAACCCTAGGTATTCTTAGGATTCTACATGAAGTTAAGACTTTGCTCCCCGCAGGACTGTGATCAAGTCATCCTTATCTGTCCTATTGTTAACCTAGCCCTGGAATCAAGATAGTATACTCTGTTTTTGAATAGGCCAGTCATGTATTGTTCACCTTATGAATGTGTTTTCAAGCTCTTTATTTTCCTATGATGCTGTCACCCCATATGAGCAAGGGCTAAACCATTCTCTCTCTCACCCCCTAGCCTGTGGTCCTAAAAAGTGAATTCCTTAGTATTTCAAGCAATCCATTGAGATCATTCCCGAGAGTACAGAATAAAAACATAAATGGTGAAACATTCATAAAAATACAGAGCTTTGTTGCAAGTCATATGTGATTTCATTATTATGATTTGCAGTAGGGTAGTAAATGTTCTGAAGTGTTTGCAAAGTGCAAATGTTTGATTAATATGAGGCTTTGCTCCTGTTAGTTTTTGCAGATTTTGTATTTGCATACTCCTCTAGGTGTGTTAGTATGTCTGTTAGAACTGTTTTATGACATAATTAAATTCAGATTACCATACTTTCATTTAAAATAGCTATTGAAATATAGAAATTGCTGATAAAACAAAGGGAATGTTCGCCAGATACAACTGATACTTTCTATTGAATGTGAAGTCACTCTTTCCACATTTTGAACAAATTTTACTTTATTATTTTAACTCTTTCAGACTTACCATAGAATTGATCACTTCTAGAAACATAAAATCTTCTGGCGTTAACTGCTTTTAGAAACAAAAGTACAGTATAGTTTCTTATGCCATAAAAAACCCACAATTTAGCCCCAGCCGATTAACGTAAATGCCACTGGAGTGTGGACAATGGGGAAAGAGAATCCATTGTCATGAAAAGTAACAATCAAAATGGTGTTTCCCATGGGATAAGTACAGTGGTACCTCAGGTTACATACGCTTCAGGTTACATATGCTTCAGGTTACAGACTTCGCTAACCCAGAAATATTACCTCGGGTTAAGAACTTTGCTTCAGGATGACAACAGAAATCATGCAGTGGCGGCACAGCGGCAGCAGGAGGCCCCATTAGCTAAAGTGGTGCTTCAGGTTAAGAACAGTTTCAGGTTAAGAATGGACCTCCAGAACGAATTAAGTTCTTAACTCGAGGTACCACTGTATTTGCATTTCTTACACAAGTTCCATATTTGTGAAAATTCCTTACAAACATGAATATAAAAATTGGGCTGTTTTAAATCATGTGAATTTCTCAGTTCTAGTAATCAGATATTCAATGTGAAAAATTGTTTTAATGTATAAATGAGAGTGCTGTTGTGCTTGTTGTAACTGACAGTCACCATATGAAATCAATGAACACCCTGAGCACTTGTATTTTGTTGGTTTTTTAAAGTGCTCATGTTCTCACAGTGTGAATTCATATGTTCTTTTGTTTCTTTACATTTGATGTAGTATTTTATTATAAATTATAGATATGGGGAACCCGTGTAATCTCCAGATGTCGTTGGACCACAACTCCCAACATTCCTGCCCATTGGTTGTGCTGACTGGGACTGCTGAGATTTATAGTTCAACAACCTCTGAAGGGAAGACAAATACCTAATCTCTAATAATGTTGCATTAATGCAGTATATAAAGAATGTAATTTAAAATGTGCATAGTGGGCAGTCTGAGCCACTGTTTTACATGCACCCCTTTGCATTGCCCAACGATACGCTTGTTTGGGGTTTGATCATTTGAATTGTTCAGGGCTTTTTATCCTTCCTAGGATGACAGGGAGAGAGGGAGGAATGACCCAGTTCTTCAAGGCTCTCCAACCAACCCAGCCTGTTGAAATGTTTGTGGAAAAGAGCCTTCTTAAATGGTCAGCTTCCCACAACAGCAGCACTAATGTGTAGCCAATCTCTTTGTCTTCCATTTCTTCTCCAGAAGGCCAGTCATAACATGGAGAATCTCTGCAGAGTATTTTTTTTAAAAAAACAACAACCAACACCCCTATACCCACTATGCCCCACCCCTGTTATGCCCCTGTTCTGTCCTCTTCCAGGTCCAGAACAGCCACACATCAGTTGGACACACACAAAATGGTTGCCGCCTGTATCTGTTCTAGGACCTTTCCTTGTATCTATGTCAGGATACTACCATGTAGTTATTATATGTTGACATGGAACATATGAGTCAACACAAATATAGAGTTTTCTAACTGCTTTGAAAAAAGCAACAAACAATATTGATTGATAAAAGTAACGTCATAAACCACTGAAATTCAGTTTGAATGAAAACCCTTAGATCATTAAATTGGTTTTTTTTTCATTTAAACATATGCTTCTGTTTCGAATAAACTCTAAATCATGCAAATGTGGAATGCCAGCTTAAGTCAGCAGACAACATTTGTGTGCCACGTAATTTTGCAAGCACTCATTTTTAAAAGCAACTACCTTAAGTAGCATACATACATTTCTGTTTTGTAAACTATAATTTTCCTATGGCCAATTTGTTACATTATCTTTTAAAATGACATTAAATTAGACCTCAGTTACCTGCTTCCTGTCACTTTATATTATTTTGCACTTATTTATGAATCTG
The DNA here is from genome assembly GCF_965153285.1 of Podarcis tiliguerta. NCBI lineage: Eukaryota > Metazoa > Chordata > Lepidosauria > Squamata > Lacertidae > Podarcis > Podarcis tiliguerta. The sequence continues at coordinate 72,406,067 of NC_139534.1, forward strand.
TGAGAGAAATCAAAGCCTATATAATTCTGCATAATTCCTAAGTGATGGCTCCATCTGGAATTGTCTTCCTCTAGTATTTAAGTGTCTCTTGTAACTAGAGTAATTAGCCCTTTATTATTATGGTCATTATCCTCCATCTTTTTACGATAACTTTTATCATGTACTAGTAAATAACAAATTTCAACTGTCACATGACTTAGTCTGATAAACAGTTACCAGTCTAATACCAGTCTATTTAGTAATACATTTTATTGTGGCATTAAATTATTCAATAAATTAAACTGCTTGTTTAAATTAAAGTATGCTTGATTAAATTTAAATAAATGTACTTATTACTAATACTTCAACATTGCTGCATCGTTGAAATACTGAAGGAACTTTAAAGAGGGAATAACTTATAGTTTAATGAGCCAAGGTTCATGGGCGTAGCCAGGATTTTTTTTGGGGGGGAGAACCTCAGATTTCTATTGATTTAGGGGGGCAGCTGCCCCTCTGCCCCCCTTGGCTATGTCCATGCCAAGGTTACCACTCACTGGAAGAAGGAAAGGCCATCTTCATTTTGTTTTTCATTCCCCATTATAGTCAGTCACCAGAACAAATGTAGCTTTTAAAAATATGCCTTCAACTTGCATATGCACCAATTAAAATTGCCCCCACCTATTAATGAATCTGTTACAGATTAAGACTTGCAGACCTATTACATTGAACATTGAAACATGGGTACTGAAAGGCAGTCTCTAAAGCTTTATATAAATAAAAAAGACATACATTTTCCAGTTGACTACAACAAATCTATCAGCCATGCAAACCTCTGAATCTATAAATTGCATTCCTAATTTTGTCATTTCTCTGACCAGCCTTCAACGAATTCCTATGAAAGGATGCTTTCATTACTGATATGCGTGTGGGTAAAATAATGTGTCATTACATATTGTGTGGGCTGAAATGTGGGAAAGCATTTTGTGGAAAGCTTCCTCAAAGCTCCTGGGCCTTCCTTCATATTGCAGCTCCCTTGACACTTTGGAAATTCTGGGGCCGTCCAGAGCAGCCTCTGATACATCATAAATGGCCTCTGAAGGAAGAGGAAGGCCTGGGCACATACATGGAGCTCTTATGATACTTCCCTGGCTATAATTACATAGAATAATCATTTTTGGCATGCCATTAAATGTTCTAACTTGAATGCATGCTTTCATAAAAATGAAAACAATGCAGGCTTTACAAAACAATGGTTTGGATGCAGACTTTGCTGGTGAGAGCATCCCTTTAATGGTGTTCTGCTTAGGAGACACTTCCACCAGTTGTAGAAGGGAAGGCAACTTTTGCTGATTTCTCCCTTTCCACGGTTGCTGTTTACACCCTTTGAAAGTTTTGCTCTGGAACAATGTGGGGAGGGGGAAATCAGCAAAAATACCTCCTCCATCCTTCTGCCAATGCAATAGTTCTGCTTAATTAAAACCATTCTGTAGGTGGAAGAAACCCTTCCATTTGTGGACAACAACGGTTGGATCCGTTGTCGGCACGGTGACCTTGCCAACAAAGGTCTGCATAGTTAAAGCTATGGTTTTCCCAGTAGTGATGTATGGAAGTGAGAGCTGGACCATAAAGGAGGCTGATCGCCAAAGAATTGATGCTTTTGAATTATGGTGCGGGAGGAGACTCTAGAGAGTCCCATGGACTGCAAGAAGATCAAACCTATTCATTCTTAAGGAAATCAGTCCTGAGTCCTCACTGGAAGGACAGAACGTGAAGCTGAGGCTCCAATACTTTGGCCAACTCATGAGAAGAGAAGACTCCCTGGAAAAGACCCTGATGTTAGGAAAGATGGAGGACACAAGGAGAAGGGGACGACAGACGACGAGATGGTTGGACAGTGTTCTCGAAGCTACCAGCATGAGTTTGACCAAACTGCGGGAGGCAGTGGAAGACAGGAGTGCCTGGTGTGCTCTGGTCCATGGGGTCACGAAGAGTCGGACATGACTAAACGACAAACAACAACAAGGTTGGATCCAACTCTCATTTGTTCATATGATAACTATGTCATCCCCACTACACAAAACACTCTGAGCAGAGGTGAAGCAACCTGCTCCAGTACCCGGAGCGGCGCTCGTCCCAGGGGGCGTGGCACGCGTCCTGGGGCGTGGTGTGCATCCCAGGGGTGTGGCACGCATTCTGGGAGGTGCCGCTGATTGGGGGTAGGCATTTCATTAAAAAAACACCTTTGGAATGGCACCCGGGGTGGGCCACCCCCCTGCCCCCACCTTGGAACGCCCCTGAGTCCAACAAACAGCACTTATTCCTTTAATTGTGAGTGAAAGGAAAGTATGTCTCCCACTGATAACTCATTGGAGGAAACAATTGTCTATGACTGGATTCTTTATGGATATATTGTGAAGGAAAAATCGGTTCCATTTCACTTGGATGTGCCTCCTTGTGAGATAGGGTAGGTAGTTTAATGTATGAGCAGATCCATACCTTAATCCATCCTAGGAGTCCAGAATGCTCTGGCCTAAACACAGCTTAGTCCAACCCAGGGTTCAGGGAATTCTGGAAGCAAGAACTCCAGTCTGTGAGCAAGGAAAGTAGACTATAATAAAGCTTTTAATTTAGCAAGCATAATCTCCATCTACGTTCTGTGCGCCAGCCCTCAAAACTCAACAGGTAGGAAGCTCCTCTGGTTTGTTGGCAATGGGCTATTGGCAAAGGGAGGAGGAAGTCAGTACCAATGCAGCTTATCTCATGTCCATAGTTGTTGATGTTATGTAATAAAAGCAATCAGGTAACATCTTCCTAGACTGCAGTATTCTGTTTCTTCAAAAATCAGTTTCTATTCAAGAAGGGGCCTTCTCAGTATCTGTGCCCAAACTGAAACTCCCTACTGGGGGTGGTTCATTTGCAGATGACTTTCCTTTTTCTGTCAAAATATTTAAAACAGCCATTTGGACATTGAACTGATTTGTTTCCATCAACTTCTCTATTTTTCTTAATATTTACAACTGGCTTTAATTTTTAGTTTTATTCTTGTTTCATGGCATACAACATGTTGTATCAATATGTTGTATCACAGTGCCCTGTGATTGATGTGTCATGAAGGGTGAAATGAATATTCCACACAACTTCTTTTTGGTGGCGAAAAGCTGGGTTAGAAGGATTCCATTTATGCTGGAAGAAGAGGCAAGGGTGGCAATTTTAGCTGGTTCCTCCTTTCCCCTGTAGCCTGCTGTGCCACCTGAAAAGCTGCCTGAGAGATGGGGGGCTCTCCGGAACAATATGGAAGATGGTGGTAGTGTGGGATGTGATACATAAGTAGCATTCAAGTACAACATTCCTTGTTTTCCTAAAGTGTCCATGTGGGGGAATGTTTGGTCCAGTCAGTTAAAAACTTCTCTGTTTCCTTCTGACTGGGAGGTACTGCCTTTAGCATGTGACTAGAGGTGGGTGAGACCTTACGTGCCCAGGTAACAAAAGGGCAAGGCACACAGCACACTTTCTTCTTTTCCCTCTCTTTGGCTTCCTCCATTGTTGGATCATCAGCTTTTTAGCTAGAGATGCTCTGTTGGCTCTCAGGCAACAGAGGACAAAGGGACTATCTCCATATGGGATAGATCCACATGTATATATACCTCGTAACTAAGTCTGCCTTCAGGGATCCAATTGTGAACTGATGATGCTATGAGTAAACTTCTTTTATTGATTTTAAATAAGATGTGTTTATTCTTTTAGGAGGGATATAAGGGGTCTTACCCTTTGATATTGAGGATATTAATAAACAATATATCCTCTCCTGCCTCCCTGAATATTCCCACAGGAGGAAGGGGAAACTGGCAACAATCTCCTATTCCCCTCTTCCATTGGGGAGCCTATACTGATCCTGGTTTCCTCCAGAAACAGCTTGTTGTTTTCAGTAAACATCAAGAAATGATTATTGTACAGATCTTTGTTAAGTATAGATAGGACCAATGGGTTCCAAAAGAGAAGAGTATTCCTGAACCTTGTAAGAGATTTACAGCATGACTTCAGCTGCCCCAGTTTTCACTGCAATGCCAGAAATGTCATATGTTATTCTTCTGTATTCATTAGAGTTCACAAAGGGGATATTGCCTCTATTGGAAAGGTAACACTTGGTAGAATAGTGTACAAATATGTTTTGTTTTAGGCAACTAGAAAAAGGTTACAGAATAAGAGACAAAAATCCTTGATCCCTTCTATATTCAGTTGGTTTGGGGTGAAGTCTGTTGGAAACTGTTTCTCCCCAAATTTCAAAGTACAGAGAAATTGTGTAGAAATGTAACTATTTATAATGTATTCCAGATGGAGTTTTGGTTTAAAATAAACAGGAAACATCCAAACTTTGCAAAAGCGTACTGTTTGTTTTTAAGTTGGCTTGTTGTCGCTCTTGCCATATTGCAATCCTGATATTCAGTAGCTGCCTCCTCTATAATCTTCCTTGTAGATAGAAGTACAAAAATTGGTTGTATTTAAGAAAGAATTCAACTTTTATTAAAGCACTAAATAAAATAACTAAAAATATAATGGCTGTGCTAAACCTTATAATTATTGTAGTTACCAACATAATTGAGTTGAAGTTTGTTAAAGAATTGAATGGTGGAGAAAAGAAGAAAATTGAGATGCTCTTTTCTTTAAAACAAATAGACTTTTTATGTATTGTACGACACATACTTCTTTTAAAAGAAAAAGTAAAAGGCATTTAAAAACAGATGTGCCAGCTCTGACATTTCCTGTCTGATGACAACGATGAGAGTCAGCCTGTTAAGGACTTTAAATGAATGTCTTGTCTAATTTGTGCTCTTCATTTTTACTTCTTTTCTCCCAACTGTCTCATTTTACCCCTCCTGTCACACATCACACTCTCATACCCCCGATGTACTTTAAAAATAAAAAAGCTTTTCCCTTTTTTTCCATGTGTGCTAATCTCTTTTTCTTTAACTCGTTCCCATTATGTCTTTTATCTTTGTTTAATTTCCTCATCTTTGCAGTAACTCTCACTATGTGTGTCTCGCTTCTACCCTCCTTCAAAACTATTAAATAAAGAATGGGCACATTTAGTATTTTGTGGAATACAAGTTTTATTACTAAAATATTAGAAAATATTCCTGAAATATTTTGAAGTGCACAGAGTAAGCATCACAGGAGGGCTGGGTAGCGACTTGATTTTTTTAAAAGTGGAGATTATATACAGTTTTATGAATTTCTAATCACAAAGATTTGTATGCATCCATATTCTTGCTAACAAAATGGGCATGACTGTCAGTTTGATCTTTTGGGTAAAACAGTTCAAGTTGACTTTTGACATCACATAAACAAATTGATATAGGTTGGGGGTTTTTAAAATCTTTTATGAGAGGGCATGGTCTAGTGCATAAAATTGAATTTGGTCCTGTAGGACTCTGACAAATCATGTAACAGACCTAGGTTCTAATATAAGCTTCAGGCAATTAAGTTACCCAACCTGGGCTCGTTCATGCTCTTAGTAATGCCACAGGATTGTGTAACGGACTGATGGCAGGGATTTTTTGATCCATCGAAATTGTACACACCATGATGCCTACATGTAGACCTATATAGAATTGTTTCATAAATATGCAGCTCTCCATGGTTTCCGCTGTCTCCTGGCAGCATCACAAACTCCTCTGAATCAACTGATTCTGGGCTTCAGTAACCTGATCAACTTACCTGCTCAAGTTCCATTTTAAAGCAAACAATAGATCTACAGACTTATGACAGGACAAGAAGAAACAAGCAGCTAAAGGGCACATCTATTATTATTCTTAATGTTGTTATGCCACATAAAGATACATTCTACTTTTTCCAGCTCACAAAGCCCTTACTAAATTTTGAAAGAGGTGGAGGACCTTTTTCAGTCCAAGGTCAAGCAACCACGTGGTCAACCTTCTGGGGACCACATGCCAGCTGCAGCTGGGGCCAGAGGCAAAAAGTGAGTGTGGCTACTGTATGTTGTCTCACATCCCTTTGGACACAGAGAGATGACCCATAAATAGTAGGGATGACTAAAATAAATGAATGCGTATCTGGACATAAAGCAGACAAATTCTGTTGACAGCATCCAATAGAATAAGAGAAGAAATAATAGATTGAATGTTCTGCTTTAATAGACCGATTTCTATTTGCACATATTCAGTTACACGTGATTCTTCATCACTTGTGTCTGGCACTGACATGCGGAATTATTCTAAACTGAAAGCTAACACACAAATCAATGCGTGTTTATTCACAAATAAATTTCACTAAGTTCAATGGGGCTTACATCTTAGTAAGTGTATGTAGGATTGCAGCTTGTGTGGTTTCAGTCACACTTGAGATCTCTAGCATAAGTCTAAACACCTAAAAATCAGTTAATAGCTTCCTCACTGACTTGGCACATTGTGAAATCAACACTGGGAGATATTCAATTTGCAGAGCCAACTTTGTAAGACATGTCATTATGGGCAGTAACTATGTAACCTACCTCCATGTATTACTTTGAGGCTAGACACTTGATCATAGAATCATCGAACTATACAGTTGGAAGGGATCCCAAGTACCATCTACTCCAGCGGTTCTCAACCTGTGGGTCCCCAGATGCTGTTGGACTACAACTCCCATCATCCCTGACCACTGGTCATGCTGGCTAGGTATGATGGGAGTTGTAGTCCAGCAACATCTTGGGACTCACAGGTTGAGAAACACTGATCTACTCCAACCCCCTGCATCTATCTATGCCATTGCATAAAGGCAATTTATGCCTTCGTATAGTAATAAACAAATAGTATTCCATTGGTTTGGATTGGTTCCCTGGAGGGTGCCATCCCATAACCACCATTGCCTCCCTTCCAGACTTTGAGCTGGGGGAAGGGGAGGCGGGGAGGAATAGTAAGTGAAAGAAAGAGTAGTGTGGCCACATTCTCGTGACTCTTCAACATGCCTGTGAGCTCTCTATCATGCTTCACCATGCAATCTTTTCCTCCTCTTTCCATTCCTAGCCATTTCTAGCAGGTAATGTGTGTATGTGGTCGAAGAGCATTAAATTCAGGTGCAATTTCCTTGGGTGCTCTAATTGGATGGCTCTAATGCTGGGTGCTTTCAGGCTGCTGCTATTTTTGAGTGGGATTTAATAGCACACCAGCAAATTCAGGTTGCCCAATTATGGCTGATTGGGAGGCAACAATCCTACTTCCACAAAATATCAGGGGTGTTTCTTTAATAAGGAAAATACTGTGAAAATGCATTGGAAGTATAATAACATAACGTAACAATTGATTGGTTATCTCTTACTATATTTTCCTCCTATACTTAAGTACTTAGCTGTGCTGTACTCCCTCCCCCCGCCCAATATCCTGTTGGTTGTCTAACTCCCCTCCAGAGCAAGGGGCATTCTATACAGTGTTATGTTTCTCAAAGTCTGGCAAACTAATGAGAGAGAAGTAGTGCATTAACATGGTGCCACTGTGTACTATGAACAGCTAATGGTATGCTTAGAAAGATGTCAGAGATTTGTTTTTATTAATTTGTGTTTTTGTTAATTTATTTTACTAATTATAACTGTTGAAATCTCAGTTTGAGCAGTCTGACTATTAAAAATAATTAGTTTTTGACACGTTAAAAACTTTGTTTGGCTTTTGCAATTAAAAGACTATCACCTCCCCCCCTTCACTTTGCCACTCCTAATTTTTTCCCTTCAGTTATCCTCCAAATATGATTCTATTTTTCATTTTAAATGACTAAATATGTTCTGTAATACTGCCTGTCAGCCATTAATGGCACTGACTCTAAGCTATGTTTAAGTGATCTACTGGCACCTGGTAATTATCCAGAACCATTAAATGAAAGGCAATATTCTCTGATGTGTAAATTTAAATTCCGATTAAAATTGTCCAATTTTAAACATTTCTTGCGATGATGTTAATTTAACTTTTTACTTTTAGAAGTTGCTCCATAATTAGAGGGCCTGAAATATAAACTCTATCAAACACAACTTAAAGATGAAGTATCAGATAGTGTCAGCAAGTACCATGCCTTGGTGCTCTCTGTTTTTAAAAGGCTAATCATGAATTTAATTTCATAGTATTCCTGTGGGACAATATGGATCTTCTTAAACCTATACTAATATTATAGGAAGTGAAGGGAATTGTGTTATTTCTTCAGAAAACCACTCCAGTATATTCACTTTTTCCACTATAAAATTGTATTAGCAATACAAGGACTAATTAGTTTAATAAAAAAATTTCCCATCCATCTAAATGTTTCCAACTCAGAAAAACACTCAGCATTTGGGTGTGGGACACAAAATATGTGGATCCTGATAACCTTTCCATCAATTGTACACTAAAAAATTCTATTTTTTAAATGATATCCTGCCAGCTTTTTCACAATCCATTAATTCCTGGATCAACATCAGAAAGAATGTCAGAGCAGTGTAAAATTCCTGTAAGACACAGATGTCAGGATCAAAAGTCGGAGACATTCTCAGAACAGCAGGGAAGCAGGCTTGTTAGATCCTAATCGTAACAATTAGTATCTGTCATGTGACAGTCTCTATATTCTCTGTATATTGCTGGTAACTTTAAGAAATGCTGGAAAGTTCTCACTTTGATGGGAAATTGTAGGTGCTGTTGATCTCACTTTGGTTTTCTTTTTGTGAGTTTTTCAGAGTATTTATCTTACATAGTGAATTATTAATATTGTCTTCTCCCTATCTTTAATTGCTATTTTAAATGCAGAGTTAATTTTTCATGTGGTTATCGGCTGATATCATCTAATACCAGAAAATATTTCCACATATATTCAAGATAGATTCACTCATGTGAAATCTGCCTTGTTTTGGAAGACCCATGAGGTCATGAACTTTTTTGTTGATCTAAGATCTGGAGATGCGTGATTAGCTTTTTACATGGTCATCCTGTACCTACTTGCCTGATAGGTCCTAATAAATAGAACAGGACGTAGTTTTGAATAGGCATATACAGAAAGCTGGACTATAGAAAGATTGTTGAGATCTAGCAAACCAGTTGTGTTACTAGGCATAATTGGTTTTCCAAGCAATCGTATTAATGGACTCTTTTATCAGTATGCCTTCTGTTGAATTTCATTAATGAATGCTCATGTCCTTGAGTTATTCTTTTCCCTAAAAAAGAGGGTACACTCGTACACAGATGTACCCACATATGTACATGCAAATCCAAATCATCATTGCTTAGCAAAAGGCCATCACCAGCCATACAGTAGTACAATAAAAAGTGGGACACCATTCAAAATGCAATTAAAACAAAATCTAACAATGACAATCCATTTCAAAATACTATTTATCTAGTATTTTTCATGCATACAGCCCATACCACATGTTACATGGCATGTGTTATGGGAGCATGCAAGAGTTTAAATTCTTTATCACATTTGCAGAAGGCACATTTTGGTCATGGTGTGACTTTGACCGTTGTCGGCCGTGTTTGGTAACGCAAACCTCATGCATTCTGCTGAATAGCTACTGTAGCTGGGATGACACCATGGTAGAGTTCCAGTAGTTTATAATAAATATTGGATACAAGGAAGCTGACAAATGGCTCTTTTTAAAAGGCATTTTAAACACAAAGTACGGTAAATATAGAGATGTCTTTTCATTGATGTCACAGAACTCCTGTAATGTATAATTGATTATCAGTGAGCAATAATCACATTTGTGCACATCTACTCCTACTGAGAATCCAACTTCAGGACAATCAAGGGCATTCAGATAAAGAATGAAATAAATACTCATTTGCCTTCTTATATTTCAGTTTTGAGAATCACTCATTTAGTGTCCAAAAGGATTGCTTTTTGAGACTTTGCTTCTATTCACCCCTTAAGTTTATTTAACTCAGTTCATTTAAAATATTACAATATAGATTCTACTTGCTAGTGAGCCTCTGGAAACATGTCCTCCAGTAGACATTTTCATGAAGCTTAGTTGACAAGAGACAACAGGTTTGGCCTACGTATCATGCCAAGGGCAATAAACTTTTTTTCAGACCTTGGGGGCTGCAGGCTAGTGGTGAGTGGGGTCATAGGCAAAAGTGGGGGGTCAGGGTGGTTTACAACTAAAATAGAAACAGCTGGACACACACAAGCAATAATTAAAATATATACATATAAAAGATCACTTTCACTTTTGTACAGTAGGCTACTTTACAACCATGTAAAAGTCGAAAGTTTCAACACGCAAGCAACCCTCTCTATTCGTCACTGATGGAAGCCAGAAGCGTTATCACAGTTGAAGGACACATTCCAAGTAGCGGGGAGCATTTGAGGAGGGTGTGGAGCAGGGCCAGTGAGAGATGTGACCTGGGGAGACAGGTGTGATCTTGGAGTGATTTAGAAAGGGTTTTAACAGTCAGATAGAGGGCCACATTTGGACGCCATGCCTGAGAGTCTCACTCCTTCATTGGGCAACATGGAACAGTTGACTCAGGCAGTAGGGGCCAAGGACAGTGAATTTTGCCCCCAGACGCTACTTTACTTGCCTTGCCCCGCTCTCACCCCTACTCTGGCCCACCAGTTGAATCTTGTCCCCCACCCCACCCATAAACTTTAAAGTATATTTTCCCCCTATATTTTTTTTTTTTTGTTACCTCAGACAAGAAGCAGCAGGTGGCAGCTCAGCTCACCTCAGGCGGCACCATGTCTTGTACCAGCCTTGAGAGAAGAGAATAAGCATGCCATGTTATTTTAAAGTTGGCATGATGGAGGCTGATAAATGTGTATATGTTTTGAGAAGAGAATTTGGGGAGAGCACAGAGCACAATAATTAGTTAATAATTAAACTAAAATCTCATTTTATATTAACCTCTGAGAAGTGCTAATCAGATAAGGGCCAAGAGGGCCATTTTGCTTGGGGCCTCACTCTCTTACTTTAGCGCTACAAATTTGTGAAGAAGAGATAAAAGACATATTTTTTTCTTGTTAACTGCTACAGGTTTTGCATTTTGCTTAAAATTGACGGTGTTATTGCAGAAAAGTGAGATTTTTCCTCAATGAATAGTGCTTTTGATAGGAAAAGGGTAGAAAAGCATTTGTAAAATAAAAAAAGTACAGTGGTACCTCGGGTTACAGACGCTTCAGGTTACATACGCTTCAGGTTACAGACCCAGAAATAGTGCTTCAGGTTAAGAACTTTGCTTCAGGATGAGATCAGAAATCGTGCTCTGGCAGCGCAGCAGCAGGAGGAAGACCCATTAGCTAAAGTGGTGCTTCAGGTTAAGAACAGTTTCAGTTTAAGAACGGACCTCCAGAATGAATTAAATACGTAACCAGAGGTACCACTGTAATACTAACATGCCTGGAAATCTGGGTCTTAAACCAGAAGATTTATATATGAATCTGGGTTTAGCCTCTTAGGCTACTGGTTACAGTGTATTCTCAGACCTCATAATCCTCTTGGAGCAGAAGAGAATAGGGATATCCACTCACTGGATTAGCCAGTTTGCACAAACAAACAAACAAACAAACTCCTATCCTGCTCATGTGGATTTCTTTTTTAAAAAACACCAATTGTTGTAGAAATGTGGTGAACTGAATTTAAGATTAGAAAAATTGAAAAACTGAGTGAACCAAAATTGACAGATTCTTCCATCTCCAATCCCTGTTCTCTCTCTCTCTCTCTCTCTCTCTCACACACACACTCTCATGGTCTACGCCCCCATAAAACCCCATTCGCAGCTCTGCCTTCTTCCTACATTACCCACAAGATCAAATCACACTACATAGTTCTCACTATTAAACTTCACTCAGCTTTCAAAACTGCTGCACATATAATCCCCTTTCTGAGGGATGGGGTATGCCATTGCCCCAGTGCCCAAGCCTGATAAAGCAACTGCAACGGCACAGGCTCTCTCCTCACATAGTTTATTAAAATGTTGTAAATTAAGGAAATGGAGCACAGGTAATGCAAAGCTCCAGGGAAAAGTCACAGACCCCCAACTTGACTTGCCTGCTCTTCCACAAATGTGGAAAACTGCCATAAAATAAACATAAGTCTGCTGGATCGAGACAATTGTCCACCTATAGCCTTCTTCTCACACTTCCACTAATACCCAATGGATAGAGGGGGTGAAATTAAATACATTTATTAGCCATCTTTCAAAGTTTATTCCCCCCCAGGTGGTATAAAGTATCTGATAAAATGTTTAAAACATATATGATATTAAAATAATAGATCTTACAATAATGACAAGCAGAAACAAAATCATACCATCTAGTGCCCCCTAAAAGATTTGCAATATTTATTCAAGCATGTGATAAGTATAGAATTTGACCTTATCATAAATACAAAGATTAAAAACAAGGATACAAAAACCTAAAAGTACAGCCTTGCACAGAACCTGTAATATTCAAAAAGTCAGGCGGCTGAATT